>NW_022145603.1:23664766-23956791 GCF_000002235.5 Strongylocentrotus purpuratus | reverse complement strand
CCCCCCCCCCCCCCCCCCCCCCCCCCCCCCCCCCCCCCCCCCCCCCCCCCCCCCCCCCCCCCCCCCCCCCCCCCCCCCCCACTGAACGACTTTTCGGCCGGCGCGATTTTCAAATTTTTGGGAGCAAAAAAAAAAAGTTGGGCCCCCTCCCCTAAGAAATCCTTGATCCGCGCCTGGGTCACGTTATACGTAAAGAAGGCCTAGAGAATCTTGCTTTGACAGGGAAAATATTGTGGAAGAAGGAGTAGGGGAAGAAGGAGTATACTTTGGATGGACAGTCTGAATAAATTGTTGGAAGAGAGAGGAGTGAAAGATCTGGGAGTGGTGCCAATAGAAAAGGCTAGGAACCGAGGTTTGTGGAACAACATGATCACAAAAGTCAGGCGATCATGGCACTTAGAGAGAGAAAGAGAGAGTGAGAGAAAATAACAAATATATCTCGACTCTTCTAGCCATTTTCACGACCACAATATTGTAAAATTCGTATAAATATCATAAACAAAAATAGGATATTTGAGTATCTATACATGCGGACAATACGTTTTGATGCATAATCCTTTTCGATAGCATGCCTCAGGTTCGCGGCTAACGCCTTTGTTGCCTTTTCGTTTAGGTTGAACGATTATATTTGTACAATGACACTTTCGTTTATTACACCTTGTTGCAATAGGTTTTGGTGATGTACGCTACTACTCTCACTTTCGCTATTAAATTAGATTCTAAGGATCGTATTCACAACTCTCACCAGTTTATTGAAGAGAACCTTGTCATCTCTCGGTGTTCCTGGTGAAACTACTATTCGTGCACCCTTGAAGTGAAACGCAATGTTATCTGCCAGTACTGTCCTCTCTGCACAATCATCGCCAAGGCATCTCGTTAGTGATTTCTTGCACTATCATACCTTGGATTATGACGTCATCAATGTTCTCAATGTTTTCAAGACTACGGTATTCCCCCTACCATATTATAGCCACTCTTCTGTTGAAAATGAAAATGAAAACAGAAACTGAATTTCCGATCGGATATCTGTATACTCAGAGATCCCTCCTTCAGGCTGTGAGGGAAGGGGAATTGAAAATATGTGCATCGTTAAACATTAACCCCCATTATTCCAGGCAAGTTTATTTCTTGTATAGGGGAGGAGTTTATTCTGTACATATTTTGATTGTGACAAATCTCTCATAAACTTACTATCTTGCACACTCCATCTACCGCGAAAAAATGTATTTTATGACAAGAGGCAGAATGGCATTAACTCTGTATATAATGACATAGGTAAAACACTTTTAGTGCGATAAGTAGATACGTGTAAATCGCCCCCCCCCCCCAATATCGGGGTTGAAGGAATCGCATTCGTGTTCCCAAAATCTCGGGTAAAGGGGTACTTTTCACGCCAAAAATCCGACCCGTATTGACTTTGCACACCGGAGATTCAAAGGGAGAGAACTTGCATGAGTGGGGGTAAATACAGCTGTCATAATGTATTACGTAGATAAAATATCAAGATTAGAATTTCAATATCTTTTGTTACACACACTTGATTTGTATTGAATCAATATTATTGTGTAAATATCCGGAGCTGTTTCAAAACTACATGTATATTAAAAGTCTGAAATGAAACTGATGCTAATATCTAATCTTGCCATCCTGTCCAAGCTCTCTTATTAATAAGATCTTGCTTTGAAACTCATTATCTATATATTGCAAAGAATATGGAAGAATATTTGCATAATCATGGGGTACACCACTTTAGAAAGCAGGGGTCAATGTGTTAATCATTAGCCAGAGAGTGCCATTTTGATTATCATTAATGGGCCTTATTGCCTGTGTTCTCACACAAAGGCAGCTCGGATCAGTAGAGATTGAAATCTCATCTGCAATTCAGTGACTAGATGAAAGGTAATTTACTTACATGTACAAAGCACTATGCATTCATTCCTTGATGAATGATGTGTACAATGTACCTGGATTCAATCAGTAATTAGAAATGAGACCTTATCATTTATAGGTACATGTATATTTACATAATGATAATATTCTGGATTTACATAGCTGCAGGTGCTGCACTGTAATGTGTGTACGATCTACGATGTACTATGTTGAGGGCCAGAGTGGCGTATGTGAGTTAAAACCCTTCTGGCTTTATACAAACGATATATATCTATTGTGTGAAGAAGAGAACTCTATCAAGGCTTTTTATTTCAATTGCTTTAATTATTATGTATACAGTGTATATTTATTGTTTGTAAAAAATACTATTTGGAAAAATAATATTGGAACCGGTCATAGTGAAGAAAAGAACTCTCCCCAGGATTTTTATTTCAATTGTTTTTCATTTTTCATCTGACCGTGACGGAGTTTTATAAATATTAAATAATATATTCTATATATATATATTATATATATTATAATATATAATATATTTCCTGTGTCATTGGATTAGGGTGTACCCACACACAATGCATGCACATTTTCTACTCCCTCTGGATCATTTTCAGCTCCGTGCCATTTTAACGATGCGACACAATGCTGAGCACTCTACAACGACTGATGCATCTTACCAGGTACCCCCCCCCCCATTTAAAACCTGTGTGGAGAGAAACAATGTAGAGAAAATGCCTTGGTCAAGGACAATCACTGTAAATGCTGTGCCAGGGATCGAACCCATGACCCTCGCATCTTCAGTCAACTTTTAAACCCTTTGACCATGACACGTCAGATGAAAGGGGAGGGGGTTGGAGGGAGGGATGTGAGAGTTGATAAAGATAGATTAGAAGTGAAGATATAATAGATCAGATAATAATATTATACACAATTGAACTTCCATGTTACTTATTAAATTTGTTTGAGGGAGCATATTTGATTTGATTTGATTTGATTTATTGGTTTCTGCATCATTTTTCTTTTTTTTAATCATACATTTTCATAAACATAATATGGTTTGATTCAATATTTTAAGTGTATATAATTTTGTACAGATATTAAACGAAATTAAACAAATATATTGAATGCATAATAAACATACATTAGATGCAGGAGGGCTACAAAAATAAGCAAAGTAGTAATGGACGATACATGTACATAGTACAATTTTTGAATTTTTTCTTAATTTCTTGTGTGATATTCGTAGGAAGAAACTCGTAAGATGATGCAAGGAAACCCGTTTACTTGCTAGACTACACTGTCAGACACTATTGAGTAACTGACTGGCTTTTTTTCTTATTTGGTAATAACATACATAAAATGAGTTGTAAAGGATACATGAGCATTTGTCTACATCAATAACCCACTTCTTGTAATGGCCAAAATTAAACTGATTGAATCTTTGCGCAGCATAAAACGTACGACCATTCGCGGTACAATGATCTGAAAATCAGACTAGACCTATTACTTAATGGCTCTATAGCTCTTAAGTCGATTCGACAACTAATAATCGTTATTTTCACACTTAAAGACATTTTCAAGCCCCCCTTTTTTAGGAAGTTCTAAATTAGTATCATCTTTCAAATGCCGTTGGAATTTAACCTTTTCATTTTTTGGGCCTGCAAATGGGACATAGTACCTTTAAAGCTTTATTTCTTTCTCCAAAAGATGTAAGATTGTTTTATAATTTATTAAGTCTACCTCAAGAAAATGCCTTAAATTATCAATCTCTTGCCAAGCTTTCAACATTTCCATATAGTAAGGTGGAACATAAACGTAAACTTCATCTTTTTCATTTCATAATCACATTAACAAAAATAAGCCATCGTCCCACTGAGCCGGCTTAAAGTGACTCGGTAACATTGTCTCAGATTCTGACACCAAATCCTGGATTTAGCTCATGCTGCATGCAATCATAATTATAAACCTTTACGTCAGTCAGGAATCCCAGGACTTTTGCAAGCCGATCGCCTGTCTGATTATCAAGATATTTATGATTGGAAATCGAGATCAATTTTTGCTTTTTCCTAACGGTTTTCGTAACACTACAGTCTATTGGGGCAAATGAGTATGGTAAAACCGGTCACTCAAAGATTTTTACTTTTTTGAGGAACTTCATGATCATTTTGAAGCACAATTTTTGTTTTAGGGCTTCAATATTACACCATATCACAGGCACTGATAACACGTAGGGTCATGCACCTCAGATTTAACATTGTTAAACGATCCCTTTATGCAATCAACATAAAACATCTTCCATCCCAAATTTCTTTCTCTATTTAAAAATCGCTTCACCCACATTATACGCTGCGTTCTAACAAATATTTCAAAATTAATCATTAACCATAACTATAATTCTGATCCATATTGTTTTCTTTTTATACGATCTTTTCCTCGGTCCTCGTATGAATTCAAATGATATTTTCTCCACTTCTATTTAGGGGCAATACGGAGGGATGAAACATAACTTAACACACAACACACAAACACACACACACAATCTCTCTACCAATTATCCTTTTCTCCCTCCCTCTCCCTTTCTCTTTCTCTCACTTTCGGGAGCTTGCCAGACTGTGGTCTCTCCCTCAAACACATTTAAGTTTCCCCTTCCTTCCCTCTCCTCAATCAATCCATCTCTCTCTCTATTCCACCTTTATTTGTCATACAAATACATGTATTTCTTTGAGGAAAATAAGATTTCATGTACAGGTATTTCAAAACATATTTTACAGTTTATCGAAAGACCAAACCAAACAAATCTATTGCAATGCAAAGTAATTTGAAACATAGACACATTTTTGCAACAATAATTAAATACATATACATGATGGGTACTTATGTAACTAGTTACATAGTCTAGATTACAAAGTATGACAACAAACATGCTAGAATAATTGTGTATATTTACATAAACTAGAGTGTGATGTACATAATTACACACCCCTTCAAGGCTTTAAAGCCCCAATGTACTACTTGTAACTACTTGTTCCGTCTATTTAGAAAACAAAGCCTAATCGGTGACCATTGGTCCCCCATGATCCTCTTTTTCGTATGTTAACTGAGTGCTGAGTTGATGAGATAGCCACCTGTCAGCGGTCGAATACCTCCTAGGCAAACTAGTACAGACGGCCATTAAAAAACACAAAAGCGGATTCACGGGGGGTGGGGTCCGACGGCCCTTGGCCCGCCTGGCAAAAATTATTTAGAAAAAAAGATGGACCCCCTCCCATGACAAAGAGAAGAAGATGGTAACCACAAATTTACCTTTTCCTTTTTTTGCTCAAGGGGGGAGGGGATGTTGAGTAATAATTTTTTTTTAAATAACAGTCTGCGCGATTTACAAATTTCCGGCCCCCAAACCCCCTATTTGAAAATCCTGGTTCCGCCACTGGTCTAGGGCTCCCTTACATAGAAAGTTGCCATTAAATGCATTTCAAACAAGACAAATGCGCACGTTTCTTCAATATTGCTCTGCCTAATTTTATGTTTAAAAAAAATTTCTTGAAATATTATAAAAACAAAAACTCTTATATTAACATGTAAACTGAATTGCAAATATATATTTAAATTGTATCAAACTTCTCTGTTCAACTTGACTTTGGAATCTTACACCAAGTATCAAGTTTTGTTGTTGATTTGTACCCTTCCCCAACAGAAGGGCGTTTTATCAAATAATACAGCAGTATACATTTTTCTTAACACAATATACCATTAATTAAACATATTATCAGCATTAATCAAAAAGACCATTGAAACCTGACCAGCATCTTTGAAATGAATCTTGCTTCATATTTTCACAAAAGATTTTTTTTTTTCAAAACCAAAATAAATCTTTACGTCGTTTAAAGCTTTTTGTGGTAAAAGGCGAGTTCCAGCCAATTTTAAAAAAAATTAAAAAATATTCATTTAAACCAAATGATAAGTGAATTTAAAGCTTTGTTACATTTATTGGGTGTGATTCCAAAAAGAAAGTTTTCGACTGTTAATTTCAACACAATTTTACATCTTTCGTAAAATTTCTGTTCGAAATATTCCCATACCTTCCTTACTATGTGACATTCAAAAAATAGGTGTTCAATGGTTTCTTCATGCAATAAACAGAATGTACATGCGCTGCTTGTATTTTACATAAATAAGAGTTTGTTGAAGTAATGCAATTATAAAAATCAAGTAATATAGGAACCATCTGAGTATAAAGTCTTGTATTGTTTGGTATGGTATAAACTTAAAACAACTTTCTTTCCTGTTTACATTAGCTGATACCCTTCCTTTTACCATTGGAACTTAAATATTTTACATCCTTTCTTTGTTTCATCAAAATACTAAGAATAAATGGTCTTTCTCCCTATGCAATAGCATTAATACGTGTTTTAATCATTTGACCTTTCAATTTCTCATTTCTTAAATTTTGAAGTAAAATCCGTTTTTCTGATACATCTTTTTCTAAGTCACTGTTAGAATTGAAGCTTAGTTCGCTTTCTAATCATTGAATACTCTTTTCTAACTCACCCTCTTCCTTAATTCTGTCTTTCTTTCTTTTTCACAGAATACAGAATAGAAAAAATCTCTAATTTCCAAAACAAAACTTCAAAACACAACTGGTCATTTAGTTAACTGCCAGTTTTGACTTGGAATGTCTTGAATTTTCTCGAAATTATATGGAAGAGCAGCGTATTGTTTTTTAACATCAACAATTTTTTTCAAAAACTAGTTGTGTATAAACTCCATCTTGTAGAAGGGAATTGTTGAACTTCCAGAATCCTCTACCTCTTTCATATTTAGAACACCTAAGACTTAAAATAACTATTGAGTGATCTGTACGATAACCTGGTAGTATATTTGTTTCTTCTAAAATAGATAGAAGTTCCTTTGAACACAGAAAGAAATCCAAACGAGCTTGTTTTACTAGAGAGGTTCTTCTCCTTGTAAACCGTTTTAAAATTGGATTTTGTTGTCTCCATGGATCAATTAATTCAATTTTTTTTGTTAAGTCTTCGACTACTTTTTTAACTCTAGGGTTGTTTATATGAAGATAATTATAATTATCCATAACTTGATCTTGTGTTAAGTTCCAATCTCCACATATAATGATGTGTGGATTATCTAAATCTGTTAATATTTTCCCCAAATTTTCGTAAAAAGCAGGATTATCTTCATTTGGCCCATATAATGATATCAATGTAAATCTCAAAGAGATCATTTCCAAATCCAATATCACCCAATTTCCTTTACGATTACTTTTTGATTTATGTACAATAAAATCAAATTTTGGGTCGAATAAAATGGCTGCTCCCCGTGATTGTGAGCTTCCAAAACAGAAAAATCCCTCGCCTCTCCATTCTTGTTTGACAAAATGGGTGTCATGTAAACAATAAATTGTGCCATTTTTGCTGCTCAAGTAATCAAACATATCTTTTCTTTTATCACCTGGTCCTCTACAATTCAATGTTAATATCCTGAACTCAGCCATTATCAAACATATATCCATCTCCATACATATCACTCAATAGCTTAACATATTTTTGTCTGCATGATATCTCTTCTCAAAGTTATAACACGTCTACTGTGTGGTTTTCCTTTATACAAACATAGAACAACAAAAATAAATATACACAAACAAAACATCGAAAAGTCAAAGTACTTTTTTGTTTTCAGCTGGACGACTTCTCCTTTCGTTTAAAATTTGCTATAATTCAGGCAACACTGTCCGAATCAAAATGGGACATAAAATCTATTTACAAAGCATTTCCGTCCAGTAATTAAAGTGTGATTGTTCTAAAACGCGCAAAGTTGGTCCTCTCCATGTCTAAAAGATCTGAGAAAATTTGGGGCCATTTTGTGTGATGTGCAACACGTACAAGTAACTACAAACTGGTCTATTTTGGTGATGATAGAATCTATTTTTTTTAAAGAATACCTCTACCTATGTGTCATTGAATGCACAGTTAGCCTATAAATTAAAATTAACTACAAAACTTAATGAGCGTGTTATGCGTGTATCCAGTATTGTGTCTCAACGGGTTCCACAATTTGGTATAAATGCAAAATACTGCCGTTCAATATTGCGTTAACTAGAAGGATGATAGAATCAAAAGGCCCATAACTTCAAAAATATGTGCTTCTTTGATATGAAAACAGCTTAAATTAGGTAGTACAAATCTCTATTTTTTTCTTCTTCAAATTTTATGGACGTTTTTTGTTTTTGTTATTATATAGGCTTGAGAGGGGAAGGTGGGGGGGGGGAGGGGATGGGAGAGAAGGGTCGGGGGCCTGCCTCTGACAATAACTGATCCACCCTTGTTTGTTAAATTTCAATGCTCTTTTTATACAATGCATGCAAAACAAACACTCACACTGTGCCACATTGTATGTACCTTGGCACCATGAAGTTGTATGATCTAATGCAAGTTAACATTTAATATTTCTTTAATCTTGAGTATGTTGAATATTAATTTAGATTATTTGCTCGTCTGGGTTTCTGTTTGTCAAGGATTGTTTTTCTTCTGGAGTATTCGTATTATTTACATGTAGCTTCTTTGAAAGCATCTTGTTTTCCCTGACCTTGCAACGATAAAATACTGCGAAAGCAACGGTCGTCAGGGCGAAGAGACATGTACTTATGATTAGGCTTATATACTCCCAGGACATTGCAAATACGCATGTAGGGTTTCCTAATGTGCCAGTATAGTTAGCTGTTTGCGTTGTTGGTGCTTGTGAATTGGAAGGCATTACTGTTTTTGTGGGTTGTCGGACGAGCGGTTGAAGAGGACAAGGATTTGTAATTTTCGTTATCGGACTATTTTGAATAGGATCCCACCCACTGTCATTACACTCACAATTGTTTTTGACTTGTTCTAAAGCAGATGAGCAGCAGTGTACAGAATGATTTGTTAGTCTTGCCAGCAAGGTCAGCTGCAGAGTGCCATCGTGTTCTGCTGACCTCGTTAATGGGGGTATCTTTAAGCCATGTTGGTAACATAGTATTTCCCCTGGCAGATTCCCTGCAGGGGCTGAACAATGCAATGATATCCATTCGCCTGCAAGGTACACATCACTTTTTAGACAAGAAGCCCTACCAGGAGGGTAGCCAATACGTAAATCTATTTTAGTGTACTTTGGTAGCAGTTGACTATGGTTAAATACTGAGAGAATATAGGTACCTACATCATTTCTTAAAACAGGGTCGATGATTAGGAGGATAGAGCAAGTAGCATCATTGTCACTTTTTGTATGATTTCCAAGTGCATACCGTGGAGGCATTGGGTTAGAATCTATACTTCCTGAACTATAAAAGGGAGCTTGGGAGCTATGTTGCAATGTTGTTTTCGTGTTATCGCATGGATATGAAAAGTTCAGTTTTGCTTCTTCCCCTTCTCTAACATGCAGTATTGTACAGACACTTGGTCTGTTGAATGTGATAAATATAAGGGAACATATATAGAGGCTCAGTTTACTTCTGTTTTTTTGTAACCTGCTCATATTTTAATGTATGATGGATTCAAGGACTGGGAAAATAAAGGAATGAATCAAGAAGATGCATGTACACAAAAGTTTTGTTCCAAAATAGACAAATTAAATACACATGGAATGAGAGTGATTTTAGTTTGGGAAACCCATTAAGAATGAAAAAAGACATATATAAAAACAAACAAAAATTGTAGAAATATAACTAAGTTCGAAAAATGCTCAAGAATTTGTGTGTACAATTAATTTGCATTTCATCAACAATGTGAACAACAATGTAATTTTTACTCTATATATAATAATTAAACAAATAAGTTTATGTTAGGTTGAAGAACATGTAGAACTCAGGAATCGGTATTGATTGATTTCTGTCGATTACAAAGAATGTTTACAGTTCATCCAAAGCTGTCTTCTGCTGATTTGTCACCTTCTCTGTACGATTATCCTTTGTGCAGCTGATTGTATTCCAGTGTGATTCCTAAAACGAAGTATAAGTATGAAGCCTGGCTCCTGGACCCTCTGTTTTTCTTGGTGACGAGAAGAAATTCTTGCTCAGCAAGTCTGTGTACAGCATTTACACTTATCTGATGGTGTGAATTCCAAATTGTTATCACTGCTCTCAAACTAGCACATGTCAAGCATCAGTCTATCCCCATTATCTGCTACTTGAGTGAAAAGTCAGTTTTCTGGAGGTTTATTCAGATATATACAGCTGCAGTGTTATATTATATACCTTTTCAAGATGGATTGCTATTGATTTAGCTGTCGTTATCTTTCACAGGTGCAGGAGATAAACATGTACATGTAGTTTGAAGTTTAATTCATAGAGGTGTTCAGTTCTTTTAGTACGTTTGAAAGATGCAGGCAGTATGCAAGAGTCTGGAGAAAAAGAAATGATAATCATTATTTTATTTTTGCAGCAATTGATTCATTCGGTGAAAGGCAGGAATCGATTTATTATTTTGTAAACTTAAGGACAAGAGAATTGCCTTGTCCATCTGTCATGAACAAAACACATAGACATGACCTCAGAAGAAGAACTATTGTGATCAGAATGGAGCATTTAACGCTGCACTGAAAATAATCATACCATACTATTGGAGGTATTTTTTCAGAAATGTGTCCCTTTTCCATAAAAACTGTAATAACTGAAAAAGCTTGATATTATATAGGAAAGATCTAAGACTGCTACAAAGTCTATATTGGAATCAGTTTGCATGCATCAGGGTAGAAGGAGAGTGTAGTGAATATCTTAACATCGGACGGGGAGTCAGACAGGGTTGTGTTATGTCGCCGGACCTGTTCAATATGTGTAGTGAAATCATTCTGAGAGAATTGGAGGATGAAGATGGGATACGAGTGGGTAGCCATTCAATCACAAATATTGGATATGCTGCTGACTCTGTTTTAAATTCTGTATCAGAGAAAGATCTCCACAGACTCCTGGATGTAGTTGTAAAAGAAAGTGAGAAAATGGGACTAGAGATCAACTATACAAATACAAAGTGCCTGGTAGTCTCCAAGAAGAGCAGTCCAAAAAGTAATCTGAAACTGAAAGAACAAGTCTGCTCATTTAATTACCTCGGCAGCATGATTGCCGAGGATGTCAGATGTGAGAGAGAGATCAAGAGTGGCTCTCGCTAAATCTGCATTTTCAAAGTTATGCAAAATTCCGACAAATCGCTTAATGGGTATAATTCAGCAGGCACGTAGCCACGGGGGGGGGGGGGGGGCACGGGGGAGCACGTGCCCCCCCCCCCTCCCCCCCCCCCCCCCAAAAAAACTTTTTTTTTCCTTCCAATATCGGTTGAACTTTTTTAGACCCCTCTCCAGGACATCGATCAATTACATGTATGTGCCCCCCCCCCCCCCACCAAACATCAAACTCTGGCTACGGGCCTGGGTATGAGGACCAGAATAAGAGTACTGAATTGTTACATCTACCCAGTATTTTATGTATAGTATAGTGAAACATGGACTTAAACCTCTGATATTAAAAAGCGTTTGGAACGTTGCGAAATGTGGTCTTTAAGAAGATTGATGAAAATCGCTTGGACTGACAAAGTTCTTAGACGAGCTGAAGTGCAATACAAGGAAAATGATACGTGAGATGTTGATTAGGCAGTTGAAGTTCATGGGTCACATTACACGTAAAGGCCTAGAGAATCTTGCTTTGACAGGGAAAATTGTGGGAAGAAGGAGTAAGTGAAGATGGAGGATACTTTGGATGAACAGTCTGCAGAAATTGTTGGAAGAGAGAGGAGTGAAAAATCTGGGAGTGGTGCTAATAGAGAAGTCTAGGAGCCGAGGGTTGTGGAACAGCATGATCGCCAAAGTCAATCGATATGGCACTTATATTTGTACACACTTTCATTTATTACACCTCGATGCAAATGGGTTTTGGGAGAGAGAGAGAGAATAACAAATATATGTCGGCTCTTCTAGCCATTTTCACGATCACATTATTGTAAAATTCGTATAAATAACATAAACAAAAAATGGATGTGTGAGTATCTATGCATGCGGACATTACGTTCGATGCATAATCCTTTTTGAGAGCATGCCTCAGGTTCGCGGCTAACTCCTTTGTTCCCTCTTCGTTTAGGTGGAACGATTATATTTGTACACACTTTCGTTTATTACACCTTGTTGCAATTACTCTCAGTTTCTCCACGTACCTGAATTCGTTTCTAAGGATCGTATTCACAACATTAAACCCATTCATGGAAGAGAACATCGTCATCTTTCGGTGCATCCTTGAAGTGAAACGCAATGTTATCTTTGCACAATGTATCGCCAAGGCATCGTTAGTGATTTCTTGCATTATCGTACTTAAGTAAAGCTCTACTCACCGATAGCTCCACTATGTCCAGAGTCCAATGTCTGATGTCTTCGCTGTGATGCTCCTGGTGATGCTCGGATGATGTAGATGCTGTACTCTGGTTCTGGGTTCTGGTTCTGGTTTCTGGCGAGGGCCAGCGGGCTTCAGCCTCCTTATATACCTGCACGCATGTACGTACGTGCGACCATGCAAAGCAACCCGACGTACGCACATGCGTGCGCTCCGTATACCCGTAATTTCCCATATTCCTCCCGACCATAAAAACAAGCGAAAAATGAAAAACAAATATTCTTTAGCTTGCAAATAGAGCCGGAAAGTGGGAGGGTATACAAACTTACGAAGGGAATGCCGCGGAATGGGTGGGCTCTCGAGAGCTCCAAACCCTACCATACCCTCCGGAAGGGGTGGGCTCTGAAGAGCACCAAGCCCCCTCCCCATACCTCCGGGAGAAGGAGGGGTCTTCAAAAGAAGTACATCACGCCCCCTCCCCCTACTACCCTCGGGCTCCGGCTGGGGCAAGGGAGACTCCTCCAGCAGCTTAAGCCGGCTGGGGGGTAAATCCTTCGTCCCAACTCGGAGCTTGCTTTTCAGCAGTAGCGTCGATGTTTGGGGGATAAGAAACAATATTTCGCTCTTGTCGCTCCTGAACTTGAGAAAGTACAGCACCAATAGCGGTGCCTGATGCATCGGTATCCAGAATGAACGGATCCACAGAGTTGGGTAGTGCAAGTACAGGGCCGGTGACTCAATCGAAAGCATCTTGATACTTTTCTTCCCAATGGAACTCATTCTTGCCCGTGAGACCATATAAGGGTTCTACTACTTGGGCATAGTCTTTAAGGAAGACTCGATGGTAATTCACAAGACCGAGGAGCTGCTCCACCTCTCTAGTACATTTAGGGGTTGGCCAGCCCACCACGGTTTGTATTTGTTCTTCCTTAAGGTGTAGACCATTTCCATCCACTTCTCTGCCCATAAACTCTACCCGGCGTTGGAAAAGGACACATTTATTGGGCTTTAACTTAAGCTTAAAGTCCCTAAAACGCTCCAACACCTGCCTGATATTGTTGATGAATGCTGTCTTCTCATGGTCTACCTTCCTAAGATTAATTTGCCAATAAGCAGAGTTTGCATCTAGTTTAGAAAACCATGATTTTTTGGCTAGAGTATCCAAATACTCTTCAATGCAAGAAAGGGGGTACACGTCCCTTTTAGTAATATTGTTTAGTTTATGATAGTCTATACACCATCGGACGCTTCCATCTCGCTTCCTAATAAGTACAGGGGCTGATGCCCATGGTGACATTGAAGGTTGGATAACTTCAGCTGGCAGCATTTTATTCAGGCATGCTCGTTCCTCATGTGCAATGTTCATGGGTAATTGTCGAATGGGTAATTGTCGTAAAATTACCCAAATCGAATTCGTCTCTGGCGAAGACACATTCAAACTCTAGCAATAAGCCCTTCAATACTCCCTGTTCTTTTGGGATTAAATACTCGGAAGACCGTTCCCAAAGACCCTGCAGATGGGAGGGGATTTGTGCATCCCCTATCAAATATACTTGACGGATCTTCTGGGCGGGAATATCTGACTCGGTGGGTTCTATAACAGAGGCTCTGAAAGCTTCACCAATGATTTTCCTTTTTTTCCATTTTAAAGACACATTAGTTGCCTTAAGAGCATATAACTGTATTGAACCATTCCCATCATGGGATAGAGTACGTGGGACAAACCCGGTCAAGGCTACATCCGGCTCCACAATGAATTGGTCAATCGTATGGGATGAATCGAGATTGCATCGCACCCGTCTGACCGTCATCGGGGGGGGGGGGTGGTTACTGACTTCGCAAGGAATACTTGAGATGTGTCTGCATCTTCGCCGCAGGCCATTGCTATACACTCGCCCTTAAAGGTTAATAAGGAGTCCGGTATATTGATGTATGCGCGATGTTCCCGCAGGAGGTCTGCTCCTAGCAACATGTCATCATCGATTGGGGCAACATAAACATGTTCACTGAATTTGCTGCCACCCAAAATCAAATCAACCGGTCCTACAATCATTCCAGTCATGTTCATATTCCTCCCAGCATTATGCAAAACAACAGTCTTGATACCTGGGGGAACGGGGTGAAGTGTTCAATAAATTCTATCGGATATAATAGTTACCTCGGCAGCCGTGTCTACTACTGCCCGAATGGGTTTGTCGCCTATCCATATATTTACACTGAAAGTGGATGGTAACTCGATGCGGCAAACTCCTACGTCCGTGTCAAGTTTGGGTTGTCGGGATTCTGAACGGTAGGCGGTGGCCAGGGGGGTACCAACCATGGTCTTGGCTCCGTCGGAGGCCTAGTCCCATGGGTCGCACCCGCGGAAGGGGAGTGCGAAGCGAAGGAACCTCTTTCTTACTAGAGATCGGGTTGGGAACTTCCTTCGGCACTTCCACTTTACCGATGCTGTCCTGGCCGCCACCAATCTGTGTGGATTCGTGGATGTTGTCATTAGTCGTATCATCAAAGGAAACACCATTAATCCCCGTTTCCGGGGGAGGCGAATCTATTCCAAATGCTATAGCATTGTCCACTGGTGCACCCTTGTCCAAACCCAAAACGGGATGGGGGTTTACACTAGTTGTAGCATCAGAGGAAACGCCATTTATCCCCGTTTCCGGGGAGGCGAATCACCTTCTAAATGCTACCGAATTATTGTACACTGGTCCACCCTTGTCCAACCCCAACGCCGATTCAGAGTCGTTTCCCGGGTCCTCGGAGACGAAGGAAATCTTAGAGGGGAATCATGGCGACTCCCTCTGCAATCTGATCGAGGGGAATCATAGCGATTCCCTCGGCGATCTGATCGAGGGGAATAATAGCGACTCCCTCGGCGATCTGATATAGGGGAGTGATGGCGACTCCCTCTGCAATCTGAAAGAGGGGAGTGATGGCGACTCCCTCTGCAATATGAAAGAGGGGAGTGATGGCGAAACCCTCTGCAATCTGATAGAGGGGAGTGATGGCGACTCCCTCTACAATCTGATAGAGGGGAGTGATGGCGACTCCCTCTGTGATCCGACTCATCTACAGTCTCATATTGGTCGCGGGGCCTAGAATGGCCCTGTCGCGACCTGCGAGGGGGAGAAACAGTATACACTTTACGTAACTATCAACCTTTCAAAAAATTAACTAAGTATTAAAATATTGTGCAAGAATTGTTCAATCTAAACGAACAATTCAGTACAATTATGTTAAAGACCCTAACTTACACTACGATTTATATACCATTCGTAGCGAGAAGCCCGGTACTTAAAATTGTAAGAGGGCAACTCTGCTTCCAAAATAATTCAACTAACTCTTTTAGAATTCTGTTTAGTTTAATAAACAGAATTGTACAGAATTTTAATTTACAAACGGAGACTTTTCCTGATCAACAAACTCAAATAATTTCAAAGACAATATTCACGACTGATTGTTCAATCGTGCGATTGTTCAATCGAAACGAACAATTCTTTAAAATGATGTTAAACATAATTTTAATTCAATGGAGACTTTTCCTCTCACTAAATTCCTATCAATAAATTTAAATACAATATATTCGAACACAAAATTCACAGCCGTTGATTAAGTCACTATGTCACTGGTTTATAACATTTAGATTCAATTCAACAGCTGAAATGAATTTGTATTTGTTTATCATTCCTGTTTTCACGAAGTGACGGTAGTGAAGAAAATCCACACGCATAATTGTATGCGATTTTCATTCACTACCGTCACTTCGTGAAAATAGGGACGTATTTATGTCTACGCAATATATCTTTGGCGGAGTAACTTACACTACGATTAATAAAGTATAAACCCTAATAGTATTTAATTACCCTTGCCGACAATCAACCATATAAACCATTCGGAGCGAGAAGCCTGTTACTTAAAATTGTAAGAGAGCAACTCTGCTTCCAAAATTATAAAAATAGCGATGATATAATTCCAGCAGCAATGCAGTATTAAACCACTTGCAACATGACGTCGTCAATGTTCTAAAAGTTTTCTAGACTACGGTATTCCTCCGACCATATAGCCACTCTTCTGTTGGAAATGAAGAATAAAAACAGAAACTGAGGTAACGATCAAATATTTGTATACTCAGAGATCTCTCCTTCAGATTGAAAATATGTGCATCGGTAACCATTAACCCCTGACTATTCCAGGCAACTTCATTTCTTGTATGAGGGGAGGAGTTTATTCTGTACATATTTGATTGTCACAAATTTCTCATAAACTATCTTTCTCACTCCATTTACCACGCCAAAAATCCGACCCGTATTGACTTTGCACACCGGAGATCAAAGGGAGAGAACTTGCATGAGTGGGGGGTAAATACAGCTGTCATAATTTATTACGTAGATAAAATATTACGATTAGAATGTCAATATCTTTTGTTACACACACTTGATTTGTATTGAATCAGGGGAGAGGGCGAGAGGGATGAGAGAGTAGAGAAAGAGAGAGGCAGAGACAGAGGGAGACAGAGCAAGAGAAGAAGAGGGAGGCAGAGCTAGAGAAGAAGAGGGAGGCAGAGCAAGAGAGGGAGAGGGAGACAGAGAGAGAGGGAGAGAGTGAAAGAGTAGAGAGAGGGAGAGAGAGAGAGATAGTAGTCGAAGAAGATGATCAAATCAAATAAAGAAACGAAAGCAAAAAAAATACAAAATATAAAAATACAAAAATACAAAAATTGACCCACCGAAATGGAAGTCAAATGCGTTACCGATATACCAAAACATTTCCCATAGCGATTACACGAGAACAAATCCCACTTTGCAAGTGAAATATGAGCATAATCCCGGCATCTGATAGAATAAAGTACACATTGGTGATAGCTTATCGTCTCAGCTACAACATACTCGATGCTCAGCGGAAACGAAGCTCAAACGACGGAGATATTGCTCGCGAAAGACGGGAATGTAGAATCTAGTTTTGAGAAAAAGTCATTTCACATAGAGAATATACGCAAAATGTGAAAAATTGACATGCCTTCTTTAATCGCAAAAATTTGCCATGATGTTTTTGTCAAAATGAAAACTCGTGGGTACTGTATTTGTGGAAATTGTCTCAGCTAGAACATATCAAAATTTGGAAGCAAATCGATCAATATTTACAGAGATACAATCAATTTTCCAAAAATATGCTGACGTCATAATATGCAAATATTTCAAAATTAATCATTTTAACTCCACCATAACTATAATTCTGATCCATAATTTTTTCTTTTTATACGATCCTTCCCTCGGTCCCCATATAAGTTCAAATTATATTTTATCCACTTCTATATAAACCCATAAAGGGACAACAAGGAGAGATGAAACATAATTTAACAAACACACACACCATCTCTCTATATATTGATCTTTTTCTCCCTTCCTCTCCCTTTCTCTTTCTCTCTTTCTCTCACTTTCGGGAGCTTGCCAGACTGTGGTATGTCCTCAATCAATCTATCTCTTTCTATTCCACCTCTCTTTGTCATGCAAATACATGTGAGGAAAATAAGATTTCATGTACACGTATTTCAAAACTTATTTTACAATTTATTGAAAGACCAAACCAAACAAATCTATTGCAATGCAAAATAAGTTGAAACATAGACACATTTTTTAAATACATTAACATGATGGTTATTTATGTAACTAGTGTTACATAGTCTAGATTACAGAGTATGACAACAAATATGCTAGAATAATTTCATTAATAACTATTGTGTATATTTACATAACTAGAGTGTGATGTATAATTACACACCCCTTGACGGCTTTAACAAATACAAAAGCGAATAAGTAAACAGATAGAACTTGCATTGTTATTACTATACAGAAAACTTTCCCTCCAGAACTTGGAAGAAAGAGAGAATAAAAAGTGAACATATATTATACAAAATACATAGTTATGATTACTGAATATTATTCTTATTATTACTAAATATAATGATTCGTTGTCAATAGGCTACAATTTTTTTTCTACGTTTTTAATAGGTTACAATGTATCTTGACACATTTCTGATGTCACCTGCACGACAAAGCAGTGAAGGGTTGACTACGTGCAGACTACTGTAAATCCAGTAACTTCACGACAGAAAATTTTTGTAAATCGGACAAGCATTATAATGGCAAGAATTATGTGAAGAGCAAATAATTGAGTGTTGTGGTCATCATGATTCATTGCGAAAATATTGAAACAAGTAATTTACACAAAAGTTATCTGGTTTGACAGTAGCATCGATGGTCTAGAGCAGGCGCGTATCCACGGGGGTGGTCCCCTGGCAAAAATTAAACAAGAAACAAAAGACGGGCCCCCACCCCTGACAAAATAAAAAAAAATATGGTAACCCCATATTTACCATTATTTATTTTTGCTCTACGGGGGGGGGGGTTGTTGAGTAATAACTATTTTTTATTAAAAAATAAAAATAAAAACAAAATAAAAAACTTTTTATTTTAAGTGCTCGCTACCCCAATCCCTCCCCACATTGAGCGAACATAACGGTCTGCGTGATTTTCAAAATTCGCCCCCTCCCCCTATTGTAAAATCCTGGATCTACCACTGGTCTAGCTAGGCCCCTTTCATAGAAAGTTGCGATTAAACGTATTTGAAAAAAGATAAATGCGACTGTGTCTTCAATTTGCCTTTGCCTAAATTTATTTAAAATCATGGTTTGAAAATTTGTCTTGAATTATCTTAAGAACAAAAACTTTCATATTAAAATGTAAACTAAATTGCAAACATATTTTTAAATTGTATTAACTTCTCTGTTCAACTTGACTTTGAAGTCTTATACCAAGTATTAAGTTTTTTTAATTTGTTATCCCCCCCCCCCTTCTACAGAGTTCCTTTATTCAATCATATCGTTCACATGTGTAAACAAGAATAGATATATACATGCAGAAAATTCACAATGATATTCTTGGCCATTCAAAATATGATAAGAACATACATTTTCAGTTACAAATTGCGGTTCACAGATTTACTTGGCTAATTAATTTTAGAAGAAATAGACAATCAGAAACACTTTGAATAAAGTAACAACTTTTTCATGAATTTCTTTTCTTTCAAATTTGTTTTACATATATACTTTTCCATATCATAATGAAACTTTATGAAGCTGATATTATGTGTTAAAAAACTGGCAAACACTATTTGCATTCGGCTGCAAAATGTCTTACCTTACTATAGTCATAATACAGTTAAGGGCACTGTTATTATTTCCATGAAAACGAACCAAATTATTTTGATTTTTAAACTTAATAAGTACATTATTACGGGACAGCCAATACTCAATTTTTGACCATATTTTTTTATTTTGTTTGAATAATACAATAACAACATAATATATGTATAATGTTTTCTTTACTGTTATTACAGAATATACATAAGTTATCTGTAACTAATTTAAATCTTAACAAAGCATCTTTCATATAAAGAATTATATTCAGTATCTTAAACTGAAACCATCTCATGTTTACATCGACAGTTTACATCAACAGTTTAAAATTTGGCATAATGCAGGCAACACTGTCCGAATCTATCATCACCAAATTAGACCAGCTTGTAGTTACCTGTACGTGTTGCACATCACACAAAATTACCCCAAATTCCCTCAGATCTTTTAAACATGGAGAGGTCAACTTTGCGCATTTTAGAATAATCTCACTTTAATAACTGGATGGAAATGCTTTGTAAATACATTTTATGTCCCTTTTTGATTTTGAAAGAATACCTCTACCTTTATGTCACTGAATACACTGTTAGCCTATAAATTAAAAATAACTACAAAACTTGATGAGCGTGTATCTAGTATTGTGTCTCAACGGGTTCCACAGTTCGGTATAAATGCTAAATGCTGCAGTTCAATATTGCTTTAACTTAAAGGACGTAATAATTAAAAGGCCCATAACTTAAAAAATATGTTCTTATTGATATGAAAACAACTTAAATTAGGTAGTAAAAATCTCTTCTTTTTTTCTTCTTCAAATTTCATGAACGTTTTCTGTTAATATAGGTTTGAGAGGTGAAGTGGGGAGGGATTGGGAGAGAAGGGTCGGGGCCTGCTTCTGACAATAACTGATCTACCCTTGTCGTGTTTGCTTAACGCCGATTTTAACCCCAATCATATAATCATAATTAGAAAATGTTTATAGTCTGATTATGCATGTGATCAAGACTAACCAATACTCACTGTATCACTAAACTCTTCTAGGTTTCTGTTCTCAGGTTTTGTTCTTCTGGAGTATTCGTATTATTTACTTGTAGCTTCTTTGAAAGCATCTTGTTTTCCCTGACCTTGCAACAATAAAATACTGCGAAAGCAACGGTCGTCAGGGCGAAGAGACATGTACTTATGATTAGGCTTATATGCATCCAGGATATTGCCCATACCCATGTAGAGCTTCTTAATGTGCCAGTACAGTTAGCTTTTTGCGTTATTGGTGCTTGTGAATTGGAAGGCATTTCTGTTTTTGTAGGTTGTCGGACGAGTAATTGAAGAGGACAAGGATTTGTAATTTTCGTTATCGGACTATTTTGAATAGGACCCCACCCACTGTCATCACACTCACAATTGATTTTGACATGCGCTAAGGCAGATGAGCAGCAGTGTACAGAATGATTTGTTAGTCTTGCTAGGATGGTCACCTGCAGAGTGCCATCATGTTCTGCTGGCCTAGTTAATGGGGGTAGCCTTATGCCATATTGGTAACATAAAATTTGCCCTGGCAGATTCCCTGCAGGTGCCGAACATTGCAATGAGATCCATTCTCCTGCAAGGTACACATCACTTCGGAAACAAGAAGCCTTACCGGGAGGGTAGGCAACACGTAAACCAATTCTATGGTATTCTGGTAGCAGTTGACTATGGTTATAAACAAAGAGAATAAAGGTACCCTCATCATTTCGTGACACAGGGTCAATGATAAGGAGGATAAAACAAGTAGAGCCATTTTCAATTTTTGTATGATTTGCAAGTTCATACCTTGGAGGCAAAGGGTTTGGTTTGTCTGAACCGTAAAAGGGAGCTTTGTAGCTTTGTTGCAATGTTATCTTTGTGATATCGCATGGGTATGAAAAGTGCAGTTTTGCTTCTTCCCCTTCTCTAGCATGCAGTATTCTACAGACACTTGGTCTGTTGAATGTGATAAATATAAGGGAAAATATAAACAGGCTCAGTATACTTCTGTTTTTCTGTAACCTGCACATATTTGAATGTATGATGGATTCAAGGACTTGGAAAAGAAAAAAATGAATCAAAAAGGTGAATGTACACAAAAGTTTTGTTCCAAAAATAGAAAAATTCAATACACATGAAATACGGTTGATTTTAGTTTGAAAAGCTTTTGAAAGTTTTAAGAATGAAAGAAAGACATTAAAAAAAAATATTAAAAAAAATTGTAGAAATATGACTAAATTTGAAAAATGCTTAAGAATTATTGTGTACAATTACTTTGCATTTCATCAAAAATGTGAACAACACTGTAATCTTTACTCTATAACTACTAAACACATAAGTTATTTTAGATTGTAGTACATGTAGAACCCAGGAAATCAATGTTGATTGACATAAGTGTTGATCACGAGAAGAAGGTGGAGATGGATCGGACATGTAATGAGAAAGAACATAGATGACATCACACGAACAGCCCTCCACTGGACACAAGAAAAACACTTGGCGAAGAACTGTGGAAGGGGAGATTAAAGACCTGAACCACACACGGGATACCATCCGAAGACTGGCCCAGGATCGGAAGGAGTGGACGACTTTTGTTGCTGCTCTATGTGCCAGGAGGCATAATGGGCAGTAAGTATGTTGATTACAAAGAATGTTTACAGTTTATACGAAACTGTCTTTTGCTGATTTGTCATCTTCTCTGTAAAATGATCCTTTGTGAAGCTTAATGAATTTTAGCGTGCTTGATAAAACATAATAAAAGTATGAAGCCTGGCTCCTGGATCTTCTGGGTTTTTTTGGTGACAAGGAGAAATTCTTGCTCAACAAGTCTGTGTACAGCATTTACACTTATCTGATGTTGTGAATTCCAAATTGTTATCACTGCTCTCAAACTAGCACGTGTCGAGCATCAGTCTATCACCATTACCTGCTACTTGAGTTTGCCAGATCTTTGAGTTTTCTGGAGGTTTATTCATTATATACAGCTGCAGTTTTATATTATGTACTCTTTCAAGATTGATATTTATCTAGCTGTTGCTATCCATCATCATCTTTCACAGGTGCAGGAGATACACATGTAGTTTCAAGTCTTGTGTTGTCCAATTCAAAGAAGTTTTCAGTTGTTTTAGTACGTTTGAAAGATGCAGGCAGTATGCAAGAGTCTGGAGAAAAAGAAATGATAATCATTATTTTATGATTTATGCAGCAACTGATTCATTCTGTGAAAGGTAGTAATTGATATATTATTTCGTAAGCTTATGAACAAGAGGATTGCCTTGTCAATCTGTCATGTACAAAACACATAGACATAACCTCAGAAGAAGGAATATTGTGATCAGCTGCGCTGAAAATAATCATACCATACTATTGGAGGAATTTTTTCAAAAATGTGTCCCTTTTCCATAACAACTGTAATAACTGAAAAAGCTTGATATTATATAGGAAAGATCTAAGACTGCTACAAAGTCTATATTGAAATCAGTGTACATGCATAAAGGTAAAAGGAGAGTGTAGTGAATATCTTAACATCGGACGGGGAGTCAGGCAGGGTTGTGTTATGTCGCCGGACCTGTTCAATATGTATAGTGAAATCATTCTGAGAGAATTGGAGGATGAAGATGGGATACGAGTGGGTAGCCATTTAATCACAAATATTAGATGTGCTGATGGCTCCGTTTTATTTTCTGAATGAGAGAAAGATCTCAACAGATTCCTGGATGTAGTTGTAAAATAAAATGAGAGAATGGGACTAGAGATCAACTATACAAATACAAAGTAGGTAGTCTCCCAGAAGAGCAGTCCAAAAAGTAACCTAAAACTGAAAGAACAAGTCTGCTCATTTAACTACCTCTGCAGCATGATCGTCGAGGATGTCAGATGTGAGACAGAGATCAAGAGAAGGATGGCTCTCGCTAAATCTGCATTTTCAAAGTTATGTAAAATTCTGACAAATCGCACAATGGGTATGACTCCGCAGGCACGTAGCCCCCCCCCCCCCCCCAAAAAAAAAAAAAACACCAACAACAAACAAACAAACAAACAAACATCAAACTCTGGCTACGGGCCTGGGTATGAGGACCAGAATAAGAGTACTGAATTGTTACATCTATGTAATGTAATGATACATGAGATGTTGATTAGGCAGTTGAAGTTCATGGGTCACATTACACGTAAAGAAGACCAAGAGAATCTTGCTTTGACATGGAAATTGTGGGAAGGAGTAGGGAAAGAAGGAGGACACGTTGGATGGACAGTCTGCCGAAATTGTTGGAAGAGAGAGGAGTGAAAGATCTGGGAGTGGTGCTAATAGAGAAGGCTAGGAACCGAGGGTTGTGGAACAGCATGATAGCCAAAGTCAACCGATATGGCACTCAGAGAGGGAGAGAATATCAAATATAATATCTCGGCTATTTTTCACGATCACAATAAAGTGTGAGTCAAAAAAAAGTTTACACCTAGAAAATTGCTGATTTAAAAAAAAATCATCTATGAACAGTAAATTTGTATACATCTTATAAAAGAGTGTTTTATCCCGAATCATTTAGTATCATTTTGTGCCATATGTGTTCACGCTTGGATGAACAGGAGACATTGTTTGCGAGAGTGCAAAAATCGACTTGCGCCAGAGTTGCTTATGTGATGTTTGAATAAACAATTGGGATTTGGGTATTAATTCGGTCTTTGCAGATCCAAATAACATCCTTAACAAAATCAATCATGCCAAACATATCACATATCGAATATCAAATATCAACGACATTTGTGCGGGCGCATGTGTATGTGTGTGACTTTGCTTCTGCAAAAAGGTATATTCAATTCATTCTCTCACTCTGCTAATCCCAACATAATACATACTGTAGGCAGCACTTTGGCGCAAGTCGATTTTTGCACTCTCGTAAACAATGCCCCCTGTTCATCTAAGCGTGAACATATACCACACAAAAATGATACCAAACGATTTGGGATAAAACACTCTTTCATAAGATATATATTAATTTACTGTTCAAAGATGATTTTTTTTTTTTAATTAGCAATTTCTAGGTGTAAACTTTTTTTTGACTCACACGGTAGTGTAAAATTCGTATAAATATCATAAGAAAAAATGGATCATGCGGACATTACGTTTTGACGCATAATCCTTTCCGATAGCATATGCCTCAGGTTCGCGGCCAACACTTTTGTTCCCTTTTCGTTTAGGTTAAACGATTATATTTGTACACACTTTCGTTTATCACACCTTGTTGCAATAGGTTTTGGTGATGCACTACTCTTACTTTCTCCACGTACCTGAATTCGTTTCTGAGGATCGTATTCACAACATTAAATCCGTTCATTGAAGAGAACATGGTCATCTCTCGGTGTTCGTAGTGACACTATACTATTTGTGCATCCTTGAAGCGAAACGCAATGTTATCTGCCAGTTGAATCATACTCTTTGCCCAATGTATCGCCAAGGCATCTACATCGTTAGTGATTTCATGAATTATGGCGTCATATAGCCACTCTTCTGTTGGAAAAGAAGAAGATGAACGTCACGGTTACATCATAGCAATGTTATGTTGGGTCACGTGATGCTCTGTTGACCAATCACTGAACTGGATTTCAATGATCAAAAATATAAAAACAACTATGTCTCTCATAGCAATCATTATTACTATATATAGGATTTCTCGGCCAAATTCGCGTGTTTGTCATTCGAATTCATTTACTTTCCATTTAAGTTAGCGCAGATCGGCTTTGCCATGCCAATTATCATTCAATTTTCCAGTTTTTGTATTTAATTTAGGATTTTGGTCGAAGGGTTTCATAGATCTGTCATTCAATTTAGAACTGCTCAACTAGCATTCAAATTAATATTCACTTGTCGAAGCGCAATTTTTATCATTCAAATTAACACCTGTCATTCGTATTCGTAATATTGTTATTCAAGTTAGGAATGTTAGGGAATTGCAACAAACTTTTACAGTTTTTAAATAATGCAGTAAAAATGCATGATTTGCCACTGGGGTCTAAGCTGTTCTTCCATTTATTTATTTTCAGGACAATGCAGATGGCTGTAGTCAGGCATAAAATAAAGAAGGGGCGAAATCAAGGGATGTGCATGGTATTTCTGCACGGACATGTTCATATACCCGGGAAAGGTGGGGGTACCCTCAATCGCCCCTTTTTATAGGATTTTCCGGCCAAATTCGCGAGTTTGTCATTCAAATTAATTTGTCTGGCGTTCAAATTCGACGGTTTTAGTGCAGTCAGGTATATCTTGGGTTTATATTTCCTTTTCTAGTTTTCAAATTTTATGGAATTCTCGTTAGAATCTACCTATGTTTCATTCAAATTAATGAACAATGTGCTTCTTTCGCTATTTGGTCATTCGATTTGGCGCAACACGATTTTTGACAACGCGACGGTGTACTTTTAGCATTCTAATTCATTTGTAGCATTCAAATTAGCACTTTGAGCACTTAAATTGATGGTCAATATACATTTCTCGTTTATTACACACTTTTTATAGCTCATTCTTTTTCTTTCAAGATTGTTTTTTCATGTGTATTTCATCATATTTCATTTTCTTGCATTTATACACTTATACTTCTTATATTTATCTGATATTCATCAGCATTTAAGTTTGATTGTTAAGAAGAAAAACACGATTTGCATCTACGGACCTGATGGTCTCAGTATATTTGTAAATGTTCATTTAAGGAAGTTGTTTGTCTTATGTTTCATCATAAATTTATTATAATTTCATCATAATTTCATTATGGAAGAAGGGTACAATATTGTGACTGGGGTAGGGACTAGAGTCAACAATTTGAACATGATTCATTATTTAGCCATGTCTTTAGCCATCGATCTGCTGGCGGGCAAGTAAACTATGAAACTCCTTAAGAAAAATAGAGGGGTGCGCTGAGTATAAGAGACGATGAGAATTACTTTTGTAAAATTCCGAGTCTGTAGTAAAAAAAGGGCGATTGAGGGTACCCCCACCTTTCCCGGGTATATGAGCATGTCCATGCAGAAATGCCATATCCCTTGATTTCGCCCCTTCTTTACTTTATGTCTGACTACACCCATCTGCATTGTCCTGAGAAAAAAATGGTATAACAGCTTTTTAAATAAAAATATATAACAACAATTTTTGAATAAAAATACTCACTCAAATATAGATAGGGAATTAGATATGGATATTATTATGTTTGAAAAGGTATATATGTTAGATCAAATAACCTCAAAAATTATATACGCTTTTTTATTAAATAAGAGAGTAGAAAAATCATATGCAGAACGACATTTAGAACAGACTTATAATATTCATGGAAAAGATATACAACTAATATTTTTAAGACTTAGAAAGTGCACATTGAATAGTAAGCTTAGAGAATTTCAATTTAAAATGCTTTATAATATTATATATACTAAATTACATTTATATACATTTAAAATGGTTGATAGTAATTTATGTTCTTTTTGTGGTAAATATGAAGAAACTTATGAGCATTTATTTTGTCTTTGTGAGAAAGTAAAACCAATTTGGGAAGAGTGTGGGAATTTATTTAATTTAGTAGAGATTACAAATATAAATTGGAAAGGTATCCATGTAGGGGTAGTTGAGTTTAACATAGGGAAGGAACAGTTATTAAATCATATCATAATTTTGATAAAATATATGATATTTATAGATAGTAAAAATAAACAAAAACCACCAACTTATTTGGAGATTAAGAAAAGATTATTAGAAAATAGAAAGGAGGAGAAGAAATTAGCTGGGGACCGAGGTACACTCACATATCATTTTAGAAAGTGGGACAATTTAGAATAGCTTCGTGCAGAATAGATAAAATAAGGAAAGCGAATAGAAGCAATGAAATGGACATGGCTGATATAATGGTCGAGATTCCCACAAAATGTAGGCATGTTTTAAGTGGGTGTCTGTGCACGTGTGTGTATGTGTGTATGTAAGTATTTTTCTTTTTTTCATTTTTTTCTTCTCTTAAATGTCTTTTTATGTTCATGCCTTTTTCATGCATGCATGTTTCATCCTTTATTTGATGTAAATAGCAAAAGTTCATTTGTATTATTTAGATGTGAATGTAAAATCATATTCTATATAATAATATTAACATGCAGATTATTTTATGTATTGATTTTGTTATTGTTTGTGAAAAGCAATGTAGAAAGTGAAATATCATTGGGGAGAGGAAGAAAAAGAAAAAAAATTGTCAAATGCGGTCTAGCGCCATCTTTTGTTTAAAACATTATAGGAGTGTCTTGAACACTGATGTAAGTATCGATGTAAATAGTAAAAGTTCTTTTGTATTATTTAGCTGTGAATGTAAAATCATATTTTATGGAATAATATTAACATGCAGATTATTTTATGTATTGATTTTGTTATTGTTTGTTATTATAATTTTGTTCTTGTTTGTGAAAAGCAATGGAGAAAATAAAATATCATTGAAAACAAAAAAAAGCTTAGACCCCAATGGCAAATCATGCATTTTAACTGCATTATTTAAAAACTGTAAAAGTTTGTTGCAATTCTGCCCCCTAACATTCCTAACTTGAATAAAAATATTACGAATACGAATGACAGGTGGTAATTTGAATGATAAAAATTACGCTTCGACAAGTGAATATTAATTTGAATGCTAGTTGAGCAGTTTCTAAATTGAATGACAGATCTATGAAACCCTTTGACCAAAATCCTAAATTAAATATAAAAACTGGAAAATTGAATGATAATTGGCATAGCAAAGCCGATCTGCGCTAACTTAAATGCAAAGTAAATGAATTCGAATGACAAACACGCGAATTTGGCCGGGAAATATACTACAGACTCGGAATTTTACAAAAGTAATTCACATCGTCTCTTATACCCAGCACACCCCTCTGTTTTTCTTAAAGATTTTCATAGTTTACTTGCCCGCCAGCAGATCGATGGTTAAAGACATGGCTAAATAATGAATCATGTTCAAATTGTTGACCCTAGTCCCTACCCCAGTCACAATATTGTACCCTTCTTCCATAATGAAATTATGATGAAATTATGATAAATTTATGATGAAACATAAGACAAACAACTTCCTTACATGAACAATTACAAATATACTGAGACCATCAGGTCCGTAGATGCAAGTCGTTGTTTTGTTCTTAACAATCAAACTTAAATGCTGATGAATATCAGATAAATATAAGAAGTATAAGTGTATAAATGCAAGAAAGCTATAAAAAGTGTGTAATAAACGAGAAATGTATATTGACCATCAATTTAAGTGCACAAAGTGCTAATTTGAATGCTACAAATGAATTAGAATGCTAAAAGTACACCGTCGCGTTGTCAAAAATCGTGTTGCGCCAAATCGAATGACCAAATAGCGAAAGAAGCACATTGTTCATTAATTTGAATGAAACATACGTAGATTCTAACGAAAATTCCATAGATTTGAAAACTAGGAGAGGGAATATAAACCCGAGATATACCTGACTGCACTAAAACCTTCGAATTTGAACGCAAGACAAATTAATTTGAATGACAAACTCGCGAATTTGGCCGGGAAATCCTATTATATCAATCATCAAAAATCAAGTACAAAAAGGATGAGTAATAAGTTCAGCATAGCGTTCAATATAAGAAATCATAATCAAGCAAAATCAGCATTACCGAGGTCAGGCAATGACGATGCTGATGGTGGCGACGAAACGATGACGAAGACGGCGATGATGACGAATACAGCGGCGATGACGGACAACGATGCGATGACGGATGCGATAATGATCATGAAGATAATGTCAATGATGTGGTGATGACGATGACGCGTATAACAGCTCGCGTCAGCACAGCACAACGGATGACGGTGAGGTGATGACGAAGACGATGATCAACGTGTCAACACAACACAAAAGTCCAGCAGACATTACCATATACAATGTACATGACCTAGAAAAGTTGATAAGTACAAGTTTTTTTTAATTATTTGTGTTCTAGATGGGTATTGAAGTAAATTCAGCTAGGTTGCCAGCTTGGCAACCTTGAGCAACTTTTTAATAGCCATATTAGCATAATCATTTAATTAGCACATGTGCAATATGTAATAATGTTGCTAATCTCAATCCAGGAAGCCTGAAAACATGGATAATACGACTTTTCAAGGGTTTTCTGTGACAAGGAATTCATTTAAGACACCAATTTTTATTTTTAAGTAATACAATTGTCTTAAATAGCATAATTAGCACAATATGTACAATATATGGACTTCATTGTCATTGTTTATCTATAAAGCCTAAAAATGGTGCAATGCAAATCACTTTTGAAAGATTAATCATTAGTTCATGAGAAGATATTCCATGTATATATGTAGTATAATTAGCCTAATTAGCCTTATCATCTAATTAGCATTTAATTATGTGCAGACAGCAGTATGTAATAAAGTTGCTATTCTTAATCCCGGAAGCCTGAAAACATAGATAATGTGACTTTTCAAGGTTTCCATGACGAGGAATTCATTTATGGCACCAGTATTCAACTTTGATTATTGCAATTGTCTTAAATAGCATGATGAGTTTATTAGCATATGTACGATATATGGACTTTATTGTCATTGTTTATCTATAAAACCTAAAAATGGTGCAATGCAACATTGTAAATGACCTTTTGAAAGACTACACATTAATTCATTAGAAGATATTCCATGTAGATGTCGTATAATTAGCCTAATTAGCATATACATTGTATGTGCAATATGTACAAATGATGCTAATCTTAATCCAGGAAGAATGAAAACATGAATAATATGACTTTTCCAGGATTTTTCGTGACAAGGGATTTAATTATTGTAACTAATAAGCATAATTAGCATAAATATGTAGAATATCAATCATATAGGACTCTATTTAGCTTCACAAATTATTGTATGTCCAATGTGGTGGTTATCTTGGTTGCTAGGCAATGTTGTTGAACCTCATGAAATGTGTAGGAAATGACGGGGTCATCATACGCATTGAAGGCTTCAGTCATTGGATTTAGAGAGACTGTCGGAAACACACTGAAGATAGTTAAAGCAGATGATAGTGATGGAATTGATGATGTTGTGAGACAGGTACGTACATAGGCCAGGGATGTTGAATACAACAGTGCGAACTATGATCTGTCTATGTTTACCAAAGCCAGAACCATTGAGAGTACAAGCCCGACGTTGCTCAAGCTTGTGGCAGAATTCCTGGAAAAGTCATATTATCCATTTTTTCAGGCTTCCTAGATTAAGATTAGCAACATTATTACATATTGCACAGATATGCTAATTAGGCTAATTATACTACATCTACAATTCTACATGGAATATCTTCTCATGAATTAATGATTAGTCTTTCAAAATTCATTTACAATGTGCATTGCACCATTTTTAGGCTTTAAAGATAAACAATGACAATGAAGTCCATATATTGTACATATTATGCTAATTATGCTATTTAAGACAATTGTATTACTTAAAAATAAAAATTGGTGTCATAAATGAATTCCTTGTCACCGAAAACCCTTGAAGAGTCGTATTATCCATGTTTTCAGGCTTCCTGGATTGAGATTAGCAACATTATTACATATTGCACATATGCTAATTAAATGATTATGCTAATATGGCTATTAAAAAAAGTTGCTCAAGGTTGCCAAGCTGGCAACCAAGCTGAATTTACTTCAATACCCATCTAGAACACAAAGCAACAAAAAAAAACTTGTACTTAACAACTTTTCCAGGTCTGAAAAACTTTTACAGGACTACAATGGTGATGACGAGCGATAAAAGATAATGAGTCCATGATGATGAGGTGAGGTGATGACGAAGACGACAATCATCGTGTTAACACAACGAAGCGCAAGTCCACCGGGAGAGGTCCGGGGACGAAGTCGATGAGTCCATGTCGGACTGAAATTCGACCGGCACGGTAAACAAAAACACAGTATCGACCTGTGTGCCGATAAAAATAGTCCCTCTGATTTCCACACGGAAAAATCAGATCGAAGCCCCAATAACTGGTGTAGCGTGATTGGTTGAAAAACGCGCACAAAATTGAAATGCACGTATACGCACTGTACGTAACAATAACAAATCTACATAACAATAGAATATATTTACAAATCAGACAGAACTAAATAGGACATGTCTGCAAAGCCAGACAGCGGACTACGCAAGGGAAATTAATTCTCCCTTGCTGCCATCTTGGGAATAATAAAGCAATACGTATTAATCAATGCATAAAACGTTATTATACATATAAAAGTTTAAAATCGTGACATTTGGTCACTACACTACAGGCCATATTCTGGACTTACATTGGCCCTGATTATTCCAGGCAAGTTGTCACAGATTTTGATGTTTCATAAACTTACTATCTTGCTCACTTCATCTACCGCGCATAAAATGTATTTTATGACAAGAGGTAGAAGGACATTAACACTGTTTACAATGAAAAGGGATAATGCCCTTCTACCTGTACAAGCATGTACACTTTTGTGACTCAGTGCGATAAGTAGGTATGTGTAAATACAGCTGCCAGATGAACATGTAGATACAACGATAAGATTAGAATTTCAATACCTGTTGTTACACACACTCAATTTTATTGCATCAATATTGTTGTGCAAATATTCGGAACTCTTTTAAAGTTGATATATACATGTATAATACTAAAAGTCTGAATTGAAACTAATGCTAATATCTAATCTTGGCATCTCGTCCAGGTTCTCGTACTAATGAGCTTTATTTATTTATATATTGCCGGAATATGGAAGGCTATTTGCACGACTTTAGAAAGCATGGGCTAACGGGTTAATCATTAAAGGGGCACGTTCCCGCCATTGTAGTTATCGCTGCTCTAGTCATCGCCATCTTGGTTCCGAAGATCGACTTCTAATTTGCATACAGCTGTCAATCAAAGTACGCGCGTCCTGGCCTGCTTTCGTCAAGCCAGCCAGCGTCACGAAAGTGGGCGGAAACAGCAGCCGAATCTTAGAACCGAACTGCGATTGGTATTACTTCGGCACATGACTTGTATGCGATAATCGGCATTGTGCGGGCATTCGGAACATTCCATCTGCGTAAGAGCCGTATTCTGTTGGTGTCAGGCGCGTACGCAGGATTTTTTAAAGGGGGGAGGTTTTAACATTTATAAATCGGGCCGGGGGGTAAGGTCAGTTTTTTTAGGTCAACCATGGGATTTAAAAAAAAATTAAAATCCAAAGGGGGGGGGGGGAGGTTTAGAGAAATTTAGGGGGGGTTTACACACAAATAAATACCAAAGGGGGGTTTAACCCCCCCCCCCCCCCCCCCTGTGTACGCGCCTGGTGTCAATAGGCAGCTAGCACCGTCCGCCAGCGGGTACGTATTTTGAACGCCCTCTGGAATACGGGGAACATGCCACTTTAACATAAAAATGCCGTTTCGGGCCTTATCCCATCTGCAATTGACAGGTGAAATGTAATTCACCTACATGTACAAAGCACCGTGCTTTTATTCCCTGATGACTGATGTGTACAGTGTACTTGAATTCAACTAGTTAGAAATGAGACCTTATCATTTACATGTACTAGGCCTACATGTTAATTTGAATAATGATAATATTCTGCGTTTACATAGCTGCAGCAGCTGCACTGTACGTGAACGATCATGTTGAGGGCCATAATGGAGTTAACTTTGTGTTAAAGTATATGAGTTAAAACCCTCCTGGCTTTATACAAACGATATATATGTGTGTGTGTGTGTGTGTGTGTGTGTGTGTAAAGAGAACTCTCTCAATGATTTGTATTTTAATTGTTTTAATTATCATTTATACAGTAAATATATATATATATATATAAAGCATTATATTCCACATACTAAGAATCTTGCTCTACGATTGGTCATAAGTAAATCACGTGATCAAAGATAGTTCGCCCATCATTGATGGGAGAAGCAAAAAGTTCGTTGCCCTTTGTAGATAGTACTACTTTCTACAAAGGGCAACGCACTTTTACTGAAGATAAAGGTACTATCTACAAAGGGCAATGCACTTTCACTGAAGATTATCCAAAAGCGCACTAAAATAGGCGTAATTAAGCGCGCATTACCAATGAGCGCAATTAAAGCAAACACATGCGCGCACTGTACCCTCAAGGGGTTGGGTTAAACTTTTAACCTTTTTGGTGTGAATTTGGGCCTGGTGTCTTTCATGTAGATGCATACATGTCCTTTTCTTGTTGTAGTTATTAGGTGGTCTGTCGATGACAGATCACCTATTGATTTCGTTAGAATTTTCTTTCTTTATTCTTTATTCTTTATTCTTTATTCTTTCTTTATTTATTAGGTGGTCTGTCGATGACAGATCACCTATTGATTTCGTTAGAATTTTCTTTCTTTATTCTTTATTCTTTATTAGGTGGTCTGTCAACGACAGATCACCTATTGATTTCGCTAGAATTTTCTTTCTTTCTTTCTTTCTTTATTTTTATTTCTTCCGTACACTTTTTTGTGCACACGTTTACTATGAATTGACATGGTCAATTTCCTTCAAATTTCTGTCAGTCATCAAGCCCTACAATATCAAGTTCCTAAAACCTTTTTCAAGTTCATGGGGTCATCGTGACGTCATCCAGGCGCCATTTTGTAAAAATCAGGTCATTATCATATCTCGATAACGAGTCATCAAAAATAAACCATATTTGGTATACATCAACTTCAGGTCAAAGGTCAACTAAAAATGTTAACAAATTCCGCGCGCGCACCTCTACGCGCACGTACGCACGCATCAAAATTTTATAATGCTCCGATTCGTTTAAAATTAATTTTGCATACGTTTCAGGCCATTTTAAGCATTTTTAAAATTTGCGCGCGCGTAATTATGCGCGCGCGTTTACGCGCGTATTCGCGCGTCCTGGCATTTTGCAACATAGAATCGCTAAATTTTTTCTGTTATCATATTTATTACATTTTTCCAAGCATTTTGATACCTTGTTTACCTTTTTCCGACCAGTAATAACGCAATTAGCGGCTGTCAAAGTTGAACGCACGCGCCGACCTGCGCTATCTGTATCCACAATACATGGGCAAAAACATGCCTATACAAAATTCATTTTAACTCTTCAGAATGGATAGATACCCCCCAATTTCTTTCATATTTAAATAGATTATGAGTTTGAGATATGATTTCATGTCTCATTTGACCCTCAATTAACTCATGACGTCATTATAATGGCCTCCGAACTCAAAATTTCAATTTGCATATTATGACGTCAGCAGATTTTTAGAAAATTGATTGTATCTCTGTAAATATTGATTAATTTTCTTTCAAATTTTGATATGTTCTACCTGAGAATATTCTCTACAAATGCAGTCAACATTATATTTCATTTGACAATGGTATCATGGCGTATTTTTGCGATTAAAGGAGGCATGTCAATTTTTCACATTTTGCGTGTATTCTCTATGGGACATGACTTTTTCTCAAAACTGGATTCTACATTCTCGTCTTTCGCGAGCAATATCTCCGTCGTTTTATCTTCGTTTACGCTGAGCTTTGAGTATGTTGTAGCTGAGACAATAAGCTATCACAAGTGTGCCCTTTATTTTTCGATCAGATGCCGGGATCATGCTCATATTTCACTTACAAAGTGGGATTTGAGAATTCCATTTTCCGTTTGCGCACACGTTTGTGTTCGTAATGGTCGTACGCAACCTAGAATCTCCTTTTTTTGTCTATCATAGTATTGCCCATTTTATTCCGAACAATTTGATACCATGTTTATCTCTTTATGACCAATAATAACGAAATGAGCGTCCGTTCAAGGTAAAGTCCGTTCAAACACTCAATTAACTCATGACGTCATCATGATGGCCTCCGTTCAAGGTAAATGTCCGTGCGTGCGAGCTCTTGTAATACATAGCATATATGGGCAAAAACATGCCTATACAAAATCCATTGTAGCTCTTTAGGATGCAAGATGAGCCCAATTTTGTTTTCATATCTTGATAAAGTATGAGTCGGAAATATGATTTCATGTCTCATTTGACCCTCAATTAACTCATGACGTCATCATAATGGCCTCCGAACTCAAAATTTCAATTTGCATATTAGGACGTCATCATATTTTTAGAAAATTGATTGTATCTCTGTAAATATTGATCAATTTTCATCCAAATTTTGATATGTTTTAGCTGAGACAATTCTCTACAGATGCAATATCCACGAATTTTCATTTTGACGAAAGCATCATGGCGTATTTTTGCGATTAAAGGAGGCATGTTAATTGTTTACATTTTGCGTGTATTCTCTATAGGACATGACTTTTTCTGAAAACTGGATTCTACATTCCCGTCTTTCACGAGCAATATCTCCGTCGTCTTAGCTTTGTTTTCGCTGAGCATCGAGTATGTTGTAGCTGAGACAATAAGCTATCACAAATGTGACATTTATTTCTCGATCAGATGCCGGGATCATGCTCATATTTCACTTGCAAAGTGGGATTTGAGAATTTTATTTTCCGTTTACGTGTAATTGCTATGGGAAATGTTTTGGTATATCGGTAACGCACTTGACTTCCAACCTCGAGGTCCCTGGTTCGCGTCCGGGCGTCTCCAACAATCTTTTTTTTCTTTTTTGACCTTTCACTGTACCATCTCCTTTGAATACTAAAACACGTAGAATCGCAAATCGCGTAATAAACAGCCATATTTACTTTATTATAACCCTATTTTCACTTGATCCATTACTTTTTGCGTGTAATTCCTAAGAGAGATGACTTTTTCTCAAATCTGGAATCTACATTCCTATCTTCTGCGAGCAATATCGACATTATTTCTGCTTGGATTATGTTGATTTTCGAGTATGTTGTAGCTGAGACTATATGCTATCTAAATGTTCTCCCATTTTTTTCAATCAAATGTCATGATGGTCTGTTGATGATGATCATCAACATCATCATGATCATGATCATCATCATCATCGTCATCACCATTACTATCAAGATCATCATCATCATGATCATCATCATGGTCATCATTGTTTACATGTCTATATAACTTGAAGGCAGACCACCTTATTCGTCCTCGTGACGAATTAAATTCTAGTTTATTTTTATTTCTTCCGTACACTTTTTTTGTGTATACGTTTACTCGAAATCGACTTGGTCAATTTCCTTCAAATTTCTGATAGTCATTAGGCCCTATAATATCAAGTTCCCGAAACCTTTTTCAAGTTCATGGGGTCATCGTGACGTCATCCAGGCGCCATTTTGTAAAAATCAAGTCATTATCATATCTCGATAACGAGTCTTCAAAAATAAACCATATTTGGTATACATCAACTTCAGGTCAAAGTTCAACTAAAAATGTCAACAAAATTTGCGCGCGCACCTCGACGCGCACGTACGCGCGCATTAAAATTTTAAAATGCTCAAATTCGTTCCAAATTTTTTTTGCACACGTTTCAGGCCATTGTAAGCATTTTCAAGATTTTGCGCGAGAGCACTTTTTTGCGCGCGTTTCCGCGCGTAAGTGCGCGTACTGACATTTTACAACATGGAAACGCCAAATTTTCTCTATCATATCAACCACATTTTTCCAAGCATTTTGATACCTTGTTCACCTTTTTCTGACCAGTGATAACGCAATGAGCGTCCGTCAAAGTTTACAGCACACGCGGATCTGCATTATCCCTATCCACATTACATGTGCAAAAACAAGCCTATACAAAATTCATTTTAACTCTTCAGAATGGATAGATACCCCCAATTTTTTTCATATTTAGATAGATCATGAGTCGGAGATATGATTTCATGTCTCATTTGACCCTCAATTAACTCATGACGTCATCATAATGGCCTCCGAACTTAAAATTTCAATTTGCATATTATGACGTTAGCAGATTTTTGGAAAATTGATTGTATCTCTGTAAATATTGATCAATTTTCTTTCAAATTTTGATATGTTTTAGCTGAGAATATTCTCTACGAATGTATTCTCCACGATATTTCATTTGAACAATGGCATCATGGCGTATTTTTGCGATTAAAGGAGGCATGTCAATTTTTCACATTTTGCGTGTATTCTCTATGGGACATGACTTTTTCTCAAAACTGGTTTCTACATTCTTGTCTTTCGCGAGCAATATCTCCGTCGTTTTATCTTCGTTTACGCTGAGCTTTGAGTATGTTGTAGCTGAGTCAATATGCTATCGTAAGTGTGCCCTTTAATTTTCGATCAGATGCCGGGATCATGCTCATATTTCACTTACAAAGTGGGATTTGATAATTTCATTTTCCGTTTACGTGTAATCTCTATGGGAAATATTTTGGTACATCGGTATAACGCACTTGACTTCCGACCTCGAGGTCCCTGGTTCGAGTCCGGGCGTCTCCAACAATTTTTTTCTTCACTTTTTTTTTCTTTTTGACCTTTCACTGTACCTTTTCCTTTGCTTATTAAAACACGTAGAATCACAAATAATGTTATAAACAACCATGTTTACTTTATTATTCCCCTATTATCACTTGATCCATTACTTTTTGAGTGTAGTCCCTATGGGAGATGACTTTTTCTCAAATCTGGATTCTACATTCCTGTCTTTTGCGAGCAATATCGCCGTTATTTCCGTTTGGTTTTTGTTGATTTTGGAGTATGTTGTAGCTGAGACTATATGCTATCTAAATGTTCCCTCATTTTTTTCAATCAGATGTCATCATGGTCTGTTGATGATCATCATCAACATCATCATGATCATCATCATCATCATCAACATCGTCATCACCATTACTATCAAGATCATCATCATCATGATCATCATGATGATCATCATTGTTTACATGTCTATATAACTTCTCCCTTTCTCAATATAGTAAGTATTATAATCTATCATAAGACTTGAAGACAGACCACCTTAATCGTCCTCGTGACGATTTAAATTCTAGTTTTTATTTATTCCGTACACTTTTTTTGTGTATACGTTTACTCGAACTCGACCTGGTCAATTTCCTTCAAATTTCTGCTAGTCATCAGGCCCTATGATATGAAGTTCCCGAAACCTTTTTCAAGTTCATGGGGTCATCGTGACGTCATCCAGGCGCCATTTTGTAAAAATCAGGTCATTATCATATCTCAATAACGAGTAATCAAAAATAAACCATATTTAGTATACATCAACTTCCGGTCAAAGGTCAACTAAAAATGTCAACAAAATCCGTGCGCGCACCTCGACGCGCACGTACGCCCGCTTAAAATTTTTAAAATGCTCCAATTCGTCCCAAATTTTGTTTGCACACGTTTCAGGTCATTTTAAGCATTTCAAAATTTTCCGTCCGTAAGTGTCCCCGCGCGCGTTGCGCGCGCTCACAGCGCGCGTAAAAAGTCAAATTTAATTTTTTTTACATGATTTAGATTCCTCTTACCGTAAATGACAATTTACATTAATTTCAGTCACTCTTGACCTTTCATAAGGCCGTGAGCGCGCGTCAAAGTTCAAAATCCGCGCGTGCTGCTATGGGCAATATAATGCAAATTTGATCAAAAACATGCCATTTTAAAAATCAAAATAGCTCTTCAGATAGTCCATTGACCCCCAATTTTTATATCATGGTTGGAAAAAGCATGAGTTGGAGATATGAATTCATGTCTCATTTGATCCTCAATTAACTCATGACGTCATCATAATGGCCTCCGAACTCAAAATTTCAATTTGCATATTATGACGTCAGCAGATTTTTGAAAAATTGATTGTATCTCTGTAAATATTGATCAATTTTCTTTCAAATTTTGATATGTTCTACCTGAGAATATTCTCTACAAAGGCAGTTGACACAATATTTCATTTTGACAATGGTATCATGGCGTATTTTTGCGATTAAAGGAGGCATGTCAATTTTTCACATTTTGCGTGTATTCTCTATGGGACATGATTTTTTCTCAAAACTGTATTCTACATTCTCGTATTTTGCGAGCAATATCTCCGTATTGTTATCTTCGTTTACGCTGAGCTTTGAGTATGTTTTAGCTGAGACAATAAGCTATCACAAGTGTGCCCTTTATTTCTCGATCAGATGCCGGGATCATGCTCATATCTCACATACAAAGTGGGATTTGATAATTCCATTTTCCGTTTACGTGTAATCTCTATGGGAAATGTTTTGGTATATCGGTAACGCACTTGACTTCCGACCTCGAGGTCCCTGGTTCGAGTCCGGGCGTCTCCAACAATTTTTTTTCTTCACTTTTTTTTCTTTTTGACCTTTCACTCTACCATCTCCTTTGAATATTAAAACACGTACAATTGCAAATAATGTAATAAACAACCATATTTACTTTATTATTACCCTATTATCACTAGATCCATTACTTTTGGCGTGTAATCCTTATGGGAGATGACTTTTTCTCAAATCTGGATTCTACATTCTTGTCTTTTGCGAGCAATATCGCCGTTATTAGGTGGTCTGTTGTCAACAGACCACCTATTGATTTCGTCAGAATTTTCTTTCTTTATTAGGTGGTCTGTCGTTTTCGACAGATCACCTATTGTTTTCGTCAGAATTTTCTTTCTTTATTTATTTATTATTATTAGGTGGTCTGTTGTCAACAGACCACCTATTGTTTTCGTCAGAATTTTCTTTATTATTTATTCTTTATTTTTATTTATTTCTTCCCGTTTTTTGTTTATCGGTTAACTCAAGATCGGTTGCGTTAATTTCTTTCAATTTTAATACAGTCATAGGTCATTGTCATGAGACGTGACAGGAACATTTTCAAGGTCATCAGATCATCGTGACGTCATCCAGGCGCCATTTTGTGAAATCACGTTATCCATCATATCTTCATGATGCATAAGCAAAGGTCATTCATATTCATATCACATATACTTCAGGTCAAGGGTCAACAGGTCATGTCATCAAAGGTCACATAAAGGTCATGACGCGCGCATACGCGTGCGTCAAAATTTAAAAATGCTCAAAATCACTTAACTATTGAGGGAGAGTACGAATCAGGTCATTTTAAGCATTTCAAAATTTTCCGTCCGTAAGTGTCCCCGCGCGCGTTGCGCGCGCTCATAGCGCGCGGAAAAGGTCAAATTCAAAATTTTTACATGATTTAGATTCCTCTTACCGTAAATGACAATTTACATTTTTTTTCAGTCACCCTTGACCTTTCATAAGGCCGTGAGCGCGCGTCAAAGTTCAAAATCCGCGCGTGCTGCTATGGGCAATATAATGCAAATTTGATCAAAAACATGCCATTTTAAAAATCATAATAGCTCTTCAGATAGTCAATTGACCCCAATTTTTATATCGTGGTTGGAAAAAGCATGAGTTGGAGATATGATTTCATGTCTCATTCGACCCTCAATTAACTCATGACGTCATCATAATGGCCTCCGAACTCAAAATTTCAATTTGCATATTATGACGTCAGCATATTTTTGGAAAATTGATTGTATCTCTGTAAATATTGATTAATTTTCTTCCAAATTTTGATATGTTCTACCTGAGAATATTGTCTACAAATGCAGTAACCACGATATTTCATTTTGACAAGGGCATCATGGCGTATTTTTGCGATTAAAGCAGGCATGTCAATTTTTCACATTTTGCTTGTATTCTCTATGAGACATGACTTTTTCTCAAAACTGGATTCTACATTCTCGTCTTTCGCGAGCAATATCTCCATCGTTTTATCTTTGTTTATGCTGAGCTTTGAGTATGTTGTAGCTGAGATAATAAGCTATCACAAGTGTGCCCTTTATTTTTCGATCAGATGCCGGGATCATGCTCATATTTCACTTACAAAGTGGGATTTGTGAATTCTATTTTCCGTTTACGTGTAATCTCTATGGGAAATGTTTTGGCATATCGGTAACGCACTTGACTTCCGACCTCGAGGTCCCTGGTTCGAGTCCGGGAGTTTCCAACAATTTTTTTTCTTCACTTTTTTTTTCTTTTTTGACTTTTCAATGATCATAAAATTGAAAACAGACCACCTAATTCGTCCCCATGACGAATTAAATTTCTAGTATTGTTTTTAGATGTGGAATATAAAGCAAATAATCACCTTTTGGTTTCAGGCGATGGCAAACTATCACTTCCTCGTCGATCAGAATGTATACGCTATCTTTCCTCAGCTTCGCTTCGGAAAGATAGCTACATCCAAATCGCCTCGGAAGTGATAGTTTGTCCCATCACCTTCACCAACGGTAGTTATTTGCTTACTATCTTGAGAAATAAAATTGAAACCGGTCATAGTGAAGAAGAGAACTCTCTCAAAGATTTTTGTTGTAATTGTTTTAATTATTAGTTGTATATCGCCGGGACAGAGGATTATAAACATTAATTTGTTTTTATATAATATATTATCATATATTCATAATATATAATATATTACCTGGGTCATTGGTTTCGGGCGTGCCCACACACAATGCATGCACATTTTCTACTCCCTCTGGATCATTTTCAGCTCCGTGCCATTTTAACGATGCGACACAATGCTGAGCACTCTACAACGACTGATGCATCTTACCAGGTACCAGGTCTGAAAATCAGACTAGGCCTATTTCTTACTGGCTCTATAGCTCTTAAGTCGATTCGACAACTAATAGTCGTTATTTTCACACTTAAAGATATTTTCAAGCCCCCCCCCCCCCCCTTTTTAGGGAAGTTCTAAATTAGTATCATCTTTCAAATGCCGTTGGAATTTAACCTTTTCATTTTGGGGGCCTGCAAATGGGACATAGTACCTTTAAAGCTTTATTTCTTTCTCCAAAAGATGTAAGTTTGTATTATAATTTATTTAAGTCTAGCTCAAGAAATGGTATCAAACCTAACCCATTTTTCCAATTCCTTGGAATCGCATGATATCATATCAATTATCGAAACAAATTCTCACTCTCATACCAAGATTAAAAAAGTATGCAACCAGTTTAATAGGTCCATTATCAATAATATGTTTCAACAAAATGATCCCTCGTTCTAATAAATCTTTATCAAATATAATCTTATTTTTCATACATTACGTTCCTATTTCTAAAATCATTGGATTCATGCAACCATTAAAATGCCTTAAATTATCAATCTCTTGCCAAGCTTTCAACCTTTCCGAATAGTAAGGTGGAACATAAACTTCATCTTTTTCATTTCATAATCACATTAACAACAATAAGCCATCGTCCCAATGAGCCGGCTAAAAGTGACTCGGTAACATTGTCTCAGATTCTGAAACCAAATCCTGGATTTAGCTCATGCTGCATGCAATCATAATTGTAATTTTTAACGTCAGTCAGGAATCCCATGACTTTTGCAAGCCGATCGCCTGTCTGATTATCAAGATATTTATGATTGGAAATCGAGATCAAATTTGGCTTTCTCCTAATGGTTTTCGTAACACTACAGTCTATTGGGGGAAATGAGTATGGTGAAACCGGTCACTCAAAGATTTTTACTTTTTTGAGACATTTCATGATCATTTTGAAGCGCAATGTTTGTTTTAGGGCTTCAATATTACACCATATCACAGACACTGATAACACGTAGGTCATGCACCTCGGATTTAACATTGTTAAACGATCCCTTTATGCAATAAACATAAAACATCTTCCATCCCAAATTTCTTTCTCCATATAAAAGTCATTTCACCCACATTATACTCCGCGTTCTAACAAATATTTCAAAAATAATCATTTTAACTCCACCATAATAATACTGATCCATATTTTTTCTTTTTATACGATCTTTCCATCCCAATATAAATTCATATAATATTTTCTCCACTTCTATATAAACCCTTAAAGGGACAACAAGGAGGGATGAAACATTAACGCACACACTCACACCCCACACACACACAATCTCTCTATCTATTTATCTTTTTCTCACCCCTCCCCCTCTCTAATTCTTTTTTTCTCCCTCCCTTACCCTTTCTCTTTCTCTCTTTCTCTCTTTCTCTCACTTTTGGGAGCTTGCCAGATTGTGGTCTTTCCCTCAAGCACATTTTACTTTTCCCCTCCTTCCCTCTCGTCAATAAATTCATCTCTCTCCATTCCACGTCTCTTTGAAGAAAATAAGATTTCATGTACAGGTGTTTCAAAATATATTTTACAGTTTATTGAAAGACCAAACCAAACAAATCTATGGCAATGCAAAATAAGTTGAAGCATAGACACATTATTGCAACAATATTTAAATACATTTACATGAAGGGTATTTATGTAACTAGTGTTACATAGTCTAGATTACAAAGTATGACAACAAATATGCTAGAATAATTTCATTAATAACTATTGTGTATATTTACATAACTAGAGTGTGATGTATAATTACACACCCCTTGACGGCTTTAACAAACACAAAAGCGAATAAGTAAACAGATAGAACTTGCATTGTTATTACTACACAGAAAAGTTTCCCTCCAGAACTTGGAAGAAAGACAGAATAAAAAGTGAACATATATTATACAAAATACATAGTTATGATTACTGAATATTATTCTTATTATTACTGAATATAATGATTCGTTGTTAATAGGCTACAATTTTTTTTTCTACGTTTTTAATAGGTTACGATGTACCTTGACACATTTCTGATGCCACCTGCACGACAAATCAGAGAAGGGTTGATTACATGCAGACTACTGTAAATCCAGTAACTTCACGACAGAAAACTTTTGTAAATCGGACAAGCATTCTAATGGCAAGAATTATGTGAAGAGCAAATAATTGAGTGTTGTGGCCATCATGATTCATTGCGAAAATAGTGAAACAAGTAATTTACACAAAAGTTATCTGGTTTGACAGTAGCATCGATGGTCTAGGGCAGGCGCGTATCCACGGGGGTGGCCCCCTGGCAAAAATTAAACAAGAAACAAAAGACGGGGCCCCTTCACTGACAAAATAAAAAAAAATATGGTAACCCCATATTTACCATTATTTATTTTTTGCTCTAAGGGGGGGGGGAGTTGAGTAATAACTATTTTTATTAAAAAATAAAAATAAAAACAAAATAAAAAAAACTTTTTATTTTAAGTGCTCGCTACCCCAATCCCTCCCCACGTTGAGCGAAAATAACGGTCTGCGTGATTTCCAAAATTCGCCCCCCCCCCCCCTATTGTAAAATCCTGGATCTGCCACTGGTCTAGTTAGGCCCCTTTCATAGAAAGTTGCGATTAAACGCATTTCAAAAAAGATAAATGCGGCTGTGTCTTCAATATGCCTTTGCCTAAATGTATTTAAAATCATGGTTTGAAAATTTGTCTTAAATTATCTTAAGAACGAAAACTTTTATATTAAAATGTAAACTAGATTGCAAACATATTTTTAAATTGTATTAAACTTCTCTGTTTAACTTGACTTTGAAGTCTTACACCAAGTATTAAGTTTTTTTATTTGTTATTCCCCCCCCCCCCCCTTCTACAGAGTTCCTTTATTAAATCATATCGTTCACATGTGTAAACAAGAATAGATATATACATGCAGAAAATTAAAAATGATATTCTTGGCCAATCAAAATATGATAAGAATATACATTTTCAGTTACAAATTGCAGTTCCCAGATTTACTTGGCAAAGTAATTTTAGAAGAAATAGACAATCAGAAACACTTTGCACAGAGTAACAACTTTTTCATGAATTTCTTTTCTTTCAAATTTGTTTTACATATATACTTTTCCATATCATAATGAAACTTTATGAAGCTGATATTATGTGTTAAAAAAACTGGCAAACACTATTTGCATTTGGCTGCAAAAATGTCTTACCTTACTATAGTCATAATACAGTTAAGGGCACTGTTATTATTTCCATGAAAACGAAACAAATTATTTTGATTTTTAAACTTAATAAGTACATTATTACGGGACAGCCAATACTCAAGTTTTGACCATATTTTTATTTCGTTTGAATAAATACAATAACAACATGTGTGTATAATGTTTTCTTCACTGTTATAACAGAATGAACATAAGTTATCTGTAACTAATTTCAATCTTAAAAAAGCATCTTTCATATAAAGAATCATATTCAGTATCTTAAACTGAAACCATTTCATGTTTACATCGACAGTTTACATCGACAATTTAAAATTTGGCATAATGCAGGCAACACTGTCCGAATCTATCATCACCAAAAGAGACCAGTTTGTATAGTTACTTATACGTATTACCCATCACACAAATGACCCCAAATTTTCTCAGATCTTTTAAACATGGAGAGGTCCACTTTGCGCATTTTAGAACAATTATACTTTAATAACTGGATGGAAATGCTTTGTAAATACATTTTACGTCCCATTTTTTTAATTTTTTAATACCTCTACATATATGTGTCATTGAATGCACTGTTGGCCTATAAATAAAAGATAACTACAAAACATCATGTGTGTGTATCCAGTATAATGTATTGTGTCTCAACGGGTTCCATACTTTTGTATAAATGCTAAATGCTGCCGTTCAATATTGCGTTAACCAGAAGGACGTTAGAATCAAAAGGCCCATAACTTCAAAAATATGTGCTTCTTTGATATGAAAACATCTAAATTAGGTAGTAAAAATCTCTCTTTTTCTTCTTCAAATTTTATGAACGTTTTTCGTTTCTGTTTGTAGGTTTGAGAGGTGAAAGGGAGGGGAAGAGGGGAATGGAGAGAATGGTCGAGAGCCTGCTCCTGACAATAACTGATCCACCCTTGTGTTGTTTGTTTAATGCTGATTTTAATACCAATCATTAACCTTAATTACAAATTGTGTATATTCTGATTACTGATGATGCTTGTGATCAAGACTAACAACAAGTATCACTAAAATCCTCTGGGTTTCTGTTTCTCAGGTTTTGTTGTTCTCCTGGAGTAGTTGTGTTATCTACATGTAGCTTCTTTGAAAGCATCTTGTTTTCCCTGACCTTGCAACGATACAGTATTGCGAAAGCAACGGTCGTCAGGGCGAAGAGACATGTACCTATGATTAGGCGTATATGCGTCCAGGACGTTGCCCATACGCATGTGGGGCTTCCTAATGTGCCAGTACTGTTAGCTGTTTGCGTTGTTGGTGTTTGTGATTGGGAAGGACTTTCTGTTGTTGTAGGTTGTCGGACGAGCAGTTGAAGAGGACAAAGATTAGGAGTTTTCGTTATCGGACCATTTTGAATAGGATCCCACCCACTGTCGTTGCACTCACAATTGATTTTGACTTGCTCTAAGGTAGATGAGCAGCAGTGTACAGAATGATTTGCTAGTCTTGCCAGCATGGTCAGCTGCAGAGTGCCATCGAGTTCTGATAACCTAGTTAATGGAGGTAGCCTTATGCCACGTTGGTAACACAGTATTTCCCCCTGGCAGATTCCCTGCAGGGGCTGAACAATGCAATGAGATCCATTCTCCTCCAATGTACACATTACTTCGTAGACAAGAAGCCTTGCCAGGAGGGTAGGCAACACGTAACCCAACTCTAGGGTACTCAGGTAGCAGTTGACTATGGTTATAGACTGAGAGAATATAGGTACCCACATCATTTCTTGAAACAGGGTCGATGATTAGGAGGATAACACAAGTAGAGACATCGTCTCTTTTAATATGATTTGCAAGGTCATACCTAGGAGGCAAAGGGTTAGATTTGTCTGAACTGTAAAAGGGAGCTCTGTAGCTATGTTGCAATGTTATCTTTGTGATATCACATGGGTATGAAAAGTTCAGTTTTGCTTCTTCCCCTTCTCTAACATGCAGTATTGTACAAACAGTTGGTCTGTTAAATGTGATGAATATAAGGTCAAATATAATTTTATAAAGGCTCAGTTTATTTCTGGGTTTTGTTAACCTGCGCATATTTGAATGTATGATGGATTCAAGGACTGGGAAAAGAAAAAAGTGAATCAAGATGGTGAATGTACACAAATAAAAAACAAAACAAAATTGTAGAAATATGGTTAAATTCGAAAAATGCTCAAGGATTTTTATATACAAGGATTTTGCATTTCATCAAAAATGTGAACAAAAATGTAATTTTTACTCTATATCTAACAAATAAGTTTATTTCAGGTTGTAGTAGATTGAGATATCAGGAAATCAGTGTTGGTTGATTTATGTTGATTACAAAGAATGTTTACAATATATCCAAAGCCGTCTTCTGCTGATTTGTCACCTTCTCTGTACGATGATCCGTTGTCAAGCTGAATGCATTCCAGCGTGATTCTTTAAATGAAGCCTGGCTCCTGGACCTTCTGTTTTTCTGGGTGACGACTGACGAGTAAATATTGCGATTTGTCTGTCTGAAAATGTGAATTCCAACGTGATCACTGCTCTCAAAGTGGCACATAACAAGCATCAGTCTATCATCATAACCTGCTACTTAAGAGAAAAGTCTATTGCTATCCAGTGTATTTCTGGTGGTTTATTCATATACATGTAACTGTAGCTGTATTTTGATTGATTAAACGAAGTACAAGCATGAAGCCTGGCTCCTGGACCTTCTGTTTTTCTTGGTGACGAGAAGAAATTCTTGCTCAACAAGTATGTGTACAGCATATAATTATTATACACTTATCTGATGGGTGAATTCCAAATTTGTATCACTGTCCTCAAACTAGCACGTGCCAAGCATCAGTCTATCACCATTACCTGCTACGTGAGTGAAAAGTCAGTTTTCTGGAGGTTTATTCAGATATATACAGCTGCATTTTTATAATATGTACCTCTTCAAAATTGATTGCTATTGATTGAGCTGCTGTTATCCAGCATCATCTTTCACAGGTGCCTGAGATACACATGTAGTTTCAAGTCTTTCGTTGTCCAATTCGTAGAAGTCTTCAGTTCTTGTAATACTTTTGAAATATGCAGGCAGTATGCAAGAGTCTGCAGAAAAAGAATTGATAATCATGATTTTATGATTTTTGCAGCAACTAATCCACTTGGTGAGAGGCATGAATTGATTTATTATTTTGTAAACTTATAGACAAGAGGATTGCCTTGTCAATCTGTCATGTACAAAACACATAGACATGACCTCAGAAGAAGGGCTGGAGCATTTAACATTTAGCATTCAGAGTGGAGCACTTAACGCTGCACTGAAAATAATCATACCATACTATTGGAGGTATGTTTTCAGATATGTGTCCCTTTTCCATGAAGACTGTAATAACTGAAAGAGCTATAGGAAGGATCTAAGACTGCTACAAAGTCTATATTGGAATCAGTCTGCATGCATCAGGGTAGAAGGAGAGTGTTGTGAATATATTAACATCAAACGGGGAGTCAGACATGGTTGTGTTATGTCGCCGGACCTGTTCAATATGTATAGTGAAATCATTCTGAGAGAATTGGAGGATGAAGATAGGATACGATTGGGTAGCCATTTAATCACAAATATTAGATATGCTGATGACACTGTTTTATTTTCTGAATCAGAGAAAGATATCCAGATACTCCTGGATGTAGTTGTAAAAGAAAGTGAGAGAATGGGACTAGAGATCAACTATAACAAGTTATGTGTACCACTAAAAATATTAGATAATTTGAAAAAGCTGTTGAAAAAACGAAATAGCGACTTTTACGTCGTATTTCAGCCAATGCCGATGTTGGCTTTCTTGTTGGCATTTTCTTGTTGGTTATAGTACAACCAGCTGGCCCATGTTTTGTTATTTTGGATTAATTAATTAATTAACAGTCACCTTATTTTGGGGAAAGTGGAGCTGAATTGTTATGATCGTATTGGCTAAATTTCACACATTTTGGGGTCTAAAATTACCTTCGTAGCAATTTTAGGTCCTAAACGGGCACTAGAAATGTCAAAGATAAGCATAAGGGCAATAAACATGCACTTTGAAGGAATTGCGGTCTGAAAACAGAACTCAACTATCCTTTGATAGGTGGAAACGATTATATTTGAACAAATTTTCGTTTATTACGCCTTGTTGCAATAGGTTTTGGTGATGTACTACTCTCACTTTCGCCACATAGGCCTACCTAGATTCGTTTCGAAGGATCGTATTCACAACAGTCACCCGTTCATTGAAGAGAACCTTGTCATCTCTCGGTGTTCCTATAGTGACACTACTATTCGTGCATCCTTGAAGTGAAGCGCAATGTTATCTACCAGTTAAACTACGCCTATGCTCTATACAAAGAGGACTGTACTCAACGGAAGAAGAAGAATCATTCTCTTTGTATAATGTATCGCTAAGGCATTTCTAACATCGTTAGTGATTTTATGAATAATGCGGTATCAATGTTCTAAATGTTTTCTAGACTTCGGTATTCCCCTGACCATAGCCACTCTTCTGTTTTTGGAAATGAAAATAGAACAGAAACTGAATTTACGATCGGATATCTGGGCAGCGTTTCTCGAAACCGTCATAAGTACAAGTTCACCGACATCCCATTGACACGCGTGTATTAAGTTTAACACGCGTTTCAATGGGATGTCGGTGAACTTGTAGTTACGACGGTTTCGAGAAACGCTACCCTGTACTCAGAGATTCCTCCTTCAGGCTGTGAGGGAAGGGGAATTGAAAATATATTGTGTATCGATAAACATTAACCCTGATTAATCCAGGCAAGGTCATTCTTGTATGAGGGGAGGAGTTTATTCTGTACATATTTTGATCGTCACAAATTTCTCATAAACTTACCATCTTTCTCACTCCATCTACTGCGCATAAAATGTATTTTATGACAAGAGGCAGAATAGCATTAGCTCTGTATACAATGGCATCGGTAATGCACTTTCAGTGCGATAAGTAGGTACGTGTAAATCCCCCCCCCCCCCCACCCCCTCACTTCGGGATCGGAAGGACCACATTATTTTGTGTTCCCCGGATCTCCGGTACAGGGGTACTTTTCACGCAACAAAGTCGTGCCCGTAATCAGGCGCGTACGCAGGGGGGGGGGGGGGGGAGGGGGGGGGGTCGAACTCCCCTCAATTTTTTGTTTGAGTGTGTTTTGGAGGAACTTTTTCCTCAAATCCTGGACCCCCCCCCCAAAGAATGTGCTCTTATTCAGCCCCCCCCCCCCCCCCCCCCGCTTATTCAGCGGCTGGCTGAGTCGTTGCGAAATGTTCGGCGCGGTTTTCAACTTTTAACCCCCCCTCCCTCCCCCCCCCCCCCTCGAAAAAAATCCTGCGTACGCCCCTTCCCGTAATACACACAAATCCGAACCGAATTAACTTTGCACACCGGAGGTAGGGTGTGCTTCTAAGGGAGGGAACATGCATACGCGTACCCTATAAATAACACTGAGTGGGGGCCGATGATCATGAGTAAATACGGCTGTCATAATTTATTACGTAGATGAAATGATAATATTAGGATTTCAATTTCTGTTGTTACACACCCGGCTTAATTTGTATTGCATCAATTATTGTTCAAATATTCCGAGCTGTATATTAAAAGTCTGGGATGAAACTGATGCTGATATCTAATCTTGGCATCTGTCAATGTTCTCCTCTTAATGAGATGTTGCATTGGAGCTCATTATTTATGTATTGCAAAGAATATGGAAGAATATTAGCATAATCATGGGGTACACCACTTTAAACAGGGGACAATGTGTTAATCATTAACCGGAGAGTGCCGTTTTGGACATATCATTAATGGGCCTTATTGCCTGTGTTCTCACACAAAGGCAGCTCGGATAGAGATTGCAATCTCATCTGCAATAAAATGACTAGGTGAAAGATACTTCAACTACATGTACAGTGCGTCCCAGAAAAAACGAAACCGAGAATTAGCGATGTTTTATCATAACTTAATCACAATTATAATTAATAAATGACATATATTTGTAAAGCTTAGATCCTCCTTTTTCATTTGATGCAACTCATATGATGCATATTTCACGCATGAGTGATTAAAATAAACTTGAAGAGAGGGAACCAAAAAGTCAGTTGGCGGAAGGTATCCGGTATCTGAACTTCAAACAGAAAATCACATTTCTAAAAAGTTCAGTTTCTGCCCTTCCATATGACACATCAATCAAGAAAATTGAGCAAGGAATAACAAAGTTGTGTTCGTTTAAAGTGATGCTTGTATTTCCATAACTTGATTTTTTTTTAAATCGATTTCACTGGGTGCCTGCCGTGGCAACAAGCAGAATTGACAAAAGACTTAACTCCGTTTCGAAGACAATCGGTTTCGTTTTTTCTGGGACGCACTGTATAAATCGCTATGCCTTCATTCGTTGATGAATGATGTGTACTTGAATTCAATTAGTTAGAAATGAGACCTTATCATCTACACGTACATGTACATTTAAATGATTATGACTGGGTTTACATAGCACTGTAATGTGTGTATGTGAGTTAAAACCCTTCTGGCTTTATATAAACGATATATATATATCTATTATGTGAAGAAGAGAACTCTCTCAAGGCTTTTACTTCAATTGTTTTAGTTATTATTTATACCGTGTATATATATATAGATATAGAGAGAGAGAGAGAGAGAGAGAGAGAGATAAAGCACTATCTGGAGAAATAAAATTGAAACCGGTCATGGTGAAGAAGAGAACTCTCTGAGACTCTCAAACATATTTTTTTTCAATTGTTTTAATTATTAATTGTATATCACCGTGACGGAGGATTATAAACATTATATTGTTTATTCTACACAGTGCGTCCCAGAAAAGAAAAAAAATGTTTTTTTATAAAATTAAATTTTTCAAAAAAAATCACAAAAATCATGTTTTTTACTTAAATTTTTGGTGGGGGCGTCCCCCTGGCCACACTCACCACTTAGAACATGCCAGACGGTCAATTTGTTATGTGGAGCTATGCGATCTTTACATCTGTGCACATGAAAATTGGTTTCCTGCCCAGCTAGGTTGACCCCCTCTGGCTCCCGGTCTAGGACCCCCCCCCCCCCCCCCCCCCAGGAAATGAAGGAGGGGTCTGAAAATTTGCACCCCATCATTTTTGGTCAATGGGGACCCTTTTGAAGCCAAAACAGCAACAACAAAAAAATCAACTTTGGCACAAAAATCCTACGGGAGCTGTCTCAGTGACATTCCGTACCACCGTATGGACGATACAAAGTCATGTACATTGTACAATTTTTCAATTTGTCTTAATTTCTTGTGTGATTCTTGTAGGAGGAAACTCGTAAGATGAGAGAAGAGATCCAGCGTCGTCGTCAAGAGGCTGAGGCTAAACGCAAGAAGGCAGAAGAAGAGAATCAGACAATGTACTCCATTCCAAAGTACAACATAGCTGTACGTACATTTACATACATGTAGAAGGTATTTGAGCATTGAATTGAATTTGTTGAACCATATACATGTATACAATAGATAAAACATACAAAATACAAAGCAAATATATGGTCAGCGCCACAAAAATTAAATTGCTTACAAATAAGGCCCCAAAAATCGTTAAAATCGAGAAGCATATGGCTATACATGTAAAGCACATCATTTTTTCATTCTGAAAATCTACAGAGGACAGATTCTCGATTTAATATGAATTTCTTTGAAATAGTTTATATCCTACTCATCGACTTTATTCCACCTGTCTAGAACGCATTGATGAATATCATGAGTCGCGTGCGCCCTATTGTCATGGTGAAACTTGTTTGCGGATGGACCATGGTTTGCTGCACTCACAAATTAATGCACTTTTCCTGTTTCAAGAACAAGAGGGCAGCACATAGTCAGAATCAAATGTCTTCCCAGAAAATAAAATAACCAACAAAATTCTTTAATTGCTAAAATATCCTGAATATATCGTTTAGCTGGTCACCCAAGAAGAAAAACTTTCCCAGACAACGTGAAGGCAGAATTCATTCTCATTTTTTTTCTTTAGCTCTAGTATTTAAAAAACATGGACCCCCTTTTCTCTCTCTCTCTCTCTCTCTCTCTCTCTCTCTCTTGTATAGGTCCAGAGTCATCTGTACATCTAAAGTTTGACTAACTTAGCTTCAGTTAGTCACAACATGGCGTAAATTTTATGTGTTGTGCTTGCCCAACAAAGGAGTTTGAATCACTGGCACTGGGCAGGTCCAGAGCCGTCAATGGCACTAGGCAGGTCCATACATGTTGGCCCTCTATCGATCTTTCTTTATTCTTTCTTCTTCCTTAAAGGAATAGTTCAGGTTTGGTATAAAGGGCGCTACACAAAATAGGTTTTAGTGAGATAATGAAAAACTGAGTGTCCAATTTGAAAGAGCATACAATTTCAATGACAAAATCATGTTTGTTTGTCTTGATCAAAATCGGTTCAGAAACGGCTGAAATAACCATTTCTAATATTTGTGAGGCTCCACAAGTATTCGATAATCTTGAACCAGCCATTGGAAAAACGAGAAAGCGTCTTTTCGTTTTATTCCAGTCAATGTTAGCGTTTTGTTGGCTTTTTTGTGTTGGTTAAAATAAGCACAACCTGTCGGCCCGCGTATCGTTATTTAATTAGTTATTAAATTAATCAATTATCCGTCACCGTATTTTGATAAAACTGGAGCTTATTTGGTATGATCGGATTTAATCTAAATTTTACACATTTTTGGGGTCTAAGATTAACTTCATAGCAATTTTAGGTCCTAAAAGGGCACTACAAAATTAATGTCATATATAAGAATAAGAGCAATAACCATGCGAACAAGAATTCAACTGTCCCTTTAGAGATAAAGTTGAGTTCTGGTCATGCGATTGCATTGTGAAAGAAACGTTGTGGAGTCGATCAGAAAAGGTTGATCATCTAGCATACTTTTTGTGTGTATTGCAATTAAGGTTCTGGAAGCATCAAAATGATAAGAAATTTGGTCCAGTCTTGGTAAAGTTACAATCACTGTACACAGAAATATTAATATGGGACTACACGAACATGAGCCATACAAATCCGTCCCGATTTGTTATGATGTTACATGCCATATTTAGAATATTAAGGCATTTGAAGAGCCATGCTTTTCAGGGAACAAATTATTTTTCACCTCTTCCCAGAACTGATCAATTGAACTGAACTAAATGTAACCCCGTAGCAAAATAGTCAGCTGCAGACAATCTAATATTTACAAAAGCCATGACTATTGTCCCTCGTCGAGGCAGTATTTACAGACCTTGCTCTCTTTATTTTCCTTTTCAGACTATGGGTAATGTGGAATATAGGGTGGAGGGCAAAATCAGCATCATTGTAGATTGTGTCGTTGTCGAATGGTTTAAACCGTCTTGACTGGGAATGCGAAGCATGTGGGTTCGATCCAATACACGGCATGTTGTCTATCTTACTTCTCTCCACCCTGGTGTTAAAGGTATAGACCGGTAGTGGTAACATTGCGGTTCAATGGTTTTGGGTGCAAAATATCCATTCAATATTGTTTAAATATTGCCTTCAGAGGTTTAGATGGCAATACTTCAACCTAAATTCGCAAAAACCCAGAAATATATGCCCGAATGTTCAATGTTGAAGTGCATTCGCGATATCTCTCCAGGCTGGATCGATATGATAATTTACCAAATATATCAATTAGTAGGCGGTTTCCCGGCAAAATTTGTATCATCACGTATCAGTCAAAACATATTCTTTCACATGATTGGTAATAAGAGCTTTCCGTTTCATTTTTTGAGAGGGGGCGTTTCCAAAACTGGTCTATGCCTTTAAATGGGTACCCGGTGTAAGATATGAACGTCGATGTGGTTGGAGAAATACATCCGTCTGATACGACCCCGGGGGAGAGGGGAGGGGGGGGGTACTCAGATGGACGGAGATGTGCCGCTGTAGCCTCGAACCCCTCCCATTTTTAAGGGTCATTTGGGGGGAATTTTCTCGAAGTAAAGCCCATTTTTCGTAGTTTTTAAATTTTGAAAAATGAACCCATGTTTAGGGATATTTCTGTTAAAAATGGGACCCATGTTTACGGATTTTTTGTGAAAAGGGATAAGACACGTCACTACAGCCATCAGCACATAGACCGACTGAGAAAGAGACAGACAGAGATAGAGATAGAGAGTGAGACAGAAAGACGAACATGCAAAGAGAGGGAAAGGAAGAGAAAGAGGGGAGAGAGATAGAGAGAGGAGAAAAGAAAAAAGAGTTGTATTGTAAAGAGAAAAGAGGGATATAGAGAGAGAGAAAGTCTGTGGGGGATTGGGATAAGAGTGAGATAAAAAGATAGATAGCGAGAAAGAGAGAGAGAGAGAGAGTTCGCGTGTGTGTGAGAGAGAGAGAGAGAGAGAGATAATGATAAGAGAGAGAGAAAGAGAGAGAGAGAGAGAGAGAGAGAGAGAGAGAAGATAACGAGACAAATCGATGGCAATAGGCAGTCATAAAACTTGAAAAGAATATTGTTATACAAATGACAAATAACTTAATCCACGTATTATCAACATCGACGCATTTGGGCCAAGTATTGTAATTGCGAGGCAAAATAAGGAAACCCTACATTAACATCTCCGCAGGCGATATGATCAGAGGTTCTAGTGGGGTTTTTTTAAGGGGGGTAGGCGGTAGAAAGGGGGGCTTTGCGGCTTGGGGACTTGGGACGTGTGCGCTATATAAGAAGCCACCATTATTATTTTTTAATTACTGTGCCTCCCTTAAATTCACTTATAATTAAGTTTTTTATTTTAGGGGGTGTGAAGAAATTTTGGGACTGCCTGATTATTGAGCCCCCCTGTATAGCCCCGATCTAAAAACCAATACTGCCTTTAATTATATAATACAAGGAGCCAGTTATTTGTAAAGAAAAAAGGGGTAAACACAGAAAAATATACTTAGCTTCTTGACCCTTTTATGTCATCTAAAGTAATGTTTGTTATTCAAGAATGCAATTTATTCCTGTGACACTAATGTGTCTATGTGCCGAGATAAATCAACAATCCATGGTGTAGGTTTCCTCTTAATTACTTTTTTAAATATTATGTTTGTCTGTCTTTTTTCTCCTTCATCTTCTCCGAACGTATGTTGTATGTAGGACTGATTCATTATTAAAGGGCAATCCAAACGTTGTTATGTATGAAAGCAGAAAAGTCAGAGAAAAGAATGGAGACAGTTTGAAATAAATCGACCCGAAATAAGAGAGTTATTAATGTTTGATATAATTATCGATCACTAAATCTATACGAATCTCAAATTGGCAATTTGGTCAGTAGATTGTGACGTAGTCATGGACAAACCTCCCATTTGTCGTGTACAAAACTATCTCTGATTTCTGTTATTTTCTTCTCAGTATAGGTGCCTTCTCCCTTCATATTTGGTGTACTACTCATAATTACATTTTAGATAGATTACTCTCTATAAAAAAGAGTGAATTTTCACTCTATTTTGACTTTCTTGGAAGTGACGTCAGGGATCACTTGTTTAGGAGTGAATACCAATTGATTTTAGAGTGCTCTCTAAGAAGAAAAGAGTGATATTCACTCTATTTTCACTACATTTTCACTCTCCAGAGGAGTGACGTCAGTGATCACTTAATTTTTTTAGAGAGTATCATTATAAGTCCCCTAAAGAGGAAAGACCAGTCACCCTCTTGTGCCTTACGGTTTGAAACGTTAACATTTTAATCATTTAGTCTGTTGGAACAAATGGGAGAGTTGTCAAACAACTTTACCGAAATACCGATACGGTGTTCTATGTCAATTTCGGAATTACAAACCTTTGGAATTATGAACCCCATTTCATTTTCGGTAAAATGAATCTTATTATATTTTCGGAAAACATGAAACCTTTTTTCCTCTGCTTGCAATCGGTTCCAGAGTATAACCAGACATAGGTGCCGCTCGCTGATTTTTTTTCTTTCGAGTCTTGCGCATCTTTAAAAAAAAATCTTTAAGAAATTGTCAAAACAAGAGATAACATAAGGAATAAGCTGGCTCTTACGAATTTTTTTGTTGTATTTTTATTCCAAATGGTCTAATGAATACATGTTGTGAAAAGGAATGCTTAAATATGAATAATATATGATTTAAGGGTACAAATGTGATTTTATGACCTTATTTGCATAAATTACCATAAATATGCAAATAAGTGATTTTTTTTCTAAAAAATTAAAATTATGAGATTATTCTATACACTTCACTTGACATGCGTGCACATTTTCGCGGAGATCGGCCGCTTCACGGCCGAGATCTTAAGGGGGGGCCATAATGGCTCCCCCCGGCCGTACTAAGACCTCAAATAGCCCGGCCTTTTTAGGGTTAACGTACTGTAACATGGGAGATCAAGGATTACAGACCAAGGAGGGGATCTAGACTATCTGCTCAGACAGTCAATTGCCAATGGACAGTGTGTCTGGTTTGAAAGGACCAGACCAGAAATAGGTGATTAAATAGTTCTTTCCATAGATCTCGGAAAGGTTATAGTCAGACACACCGATCATTAATAAGTACCGTAACAAACAGATTCGTCGATTGAATAATACCAAGGAGTTCTAAGAGCTGGAGTTATATCAAACTCATTCCCGTTGTACCATCCTCGATGCCGCCAGGATTATGTCAGGCATCTTTCTTGCAGATACGTAGCCAACACATTCCTGCCTAGCTGCAAACTAATGGGCCACTTTCAAAGGGAAAGATGCTTTTGAAATGATAATTACTTTTTGCTAAAATACTACTCGTCTGATAATACGTGCAGTACACAGTGCTTACCTTTATAGTAGGCAAGCGAAAGGAAATGAAGCAAAATTTCCTGAAATTCAACGATTCAATTAAGTTAATTCATTTCCATAAAAATCACATTAAATTACAAAAACACATACATTTGTAAAAGGTACTGTAAATTACATGCAAAATCTTTCACTAGAATATACATAAGTACATTAAAATGTTAAAGGTAAAGACCAGTATTGGAAACGCCCCAATTTCAAAAAATGAAATGGAAGCTCTAATTACCAATCGTGTGAAAGAATATGTTTTGACTAATACATGAGGATAAAAATATGCCGGGAAACCGCCTACTAATTCATATATTTGGTAAATTTGTTTCTCTCATGGTCTGTGAGAGATATAGGGTAGTCCCATATACATCTTTCTGAGTATAGTGTTTGTAACTTTACGAAGAATGGGCCAAATCTCTTATCATTTTGATGATTCCAGAACCTTGCAGATGCTAGATGCTAGATGCTAGATGATTAACCTTTTCTGATCGATTCCACAACGTTTCTTTCACAATGCAATCGCATGACCATAACTGGTCTTTACCTTTAAACAATAATGGAAAAAGGGAAGTTACAAAAACCCAAATAAATGAGTTTGTCGAGATATCTACCCCGAAATAATTAAACAAAATGTGATGAACATATTAAAGATTTGAAATTACATAAACTTATTTTGCCCCAAAGAAAACTCGTATAAAAACAGAAACAAACAAAAACCCACACAAGCCCTATAAATACACACACACACACATAAAGTGGAAAAGAATTCTACTCAATATCACATGTGGTTAGATGGTGCTTTACACTTCTTTTAAAGCCATTGTAATTCATTAGATGTTATGTTATTTGGCAAAGTATTCAATATTGTTGGTGCTTTATGTCTGAAAGAAAATAATAAATAAGATTTTTTTCAACAACCCATCATGTTAGGCTATTTATTTCTATTCTTCGTATGCATTATTGAGTGAAATATTAATTAGTTAATTACATTATTGATTGAAATATTAATCAAAATTACTTGACTGGGCATTTGTGGGCACTAATCTGACATAATAACGTCCTAAAGAACAGTACATGAACACATTCACTTTTTGAGCCGGAATTAATCGGAAAAGTGTCAAATTGCAGGTTTTAGGATTGTAAAATTTTACTATTTTTCACAAATTGAAACTGCTATTATACAATGTAGGCAAATTTTCCGACACAATAAGGATTTTGTATTCATATATTATTATCTGTTCGATTTTCCTCTTGTTAGTTCAAATAAAAAGTGAAATAAAAATGATATTTCTTTGTGAACAAAATCACAACTCAAGTTTTCCAATGATCAGGCGGCTTCGAACCTCTGACATCAAAGGTAACTTTACAGCACACCTGTAGATTCTACTGTACAACCTTAGAAAACGGCAGCTGCTTGGAATAATTTGTTGCCAGTTGGGACTCCAGCTCTTAAAGGTATAGACCAGTCCTGGTCATGCGATTGCATTGTGAAAGAAACGTTGTGGAATCGATCAGAAAAGGTTGATCATCTAGCATATAAGTATTGGTGTGTACTGCAAGTTTCTGGAATCATCAAAATGATAAGAAATTTAGCCCAGTCTTGGTAAAGTTACAAGCATGTATATGGGACTACGCGATATTTATCCAGTCTGGATTTGTATCATCACGTATTAGTCAAAACATATTCTTTCACATGAGCTTCCATTTCATTTTTTGAGAGAGGGCATTTTCAAAACTAGTCTATACCTTAAAAAGTCCTTGGTATAACTGTAGCATGGGAGACCAAGGATTATAGGGACCTCTTTGACACAAAACCCAATGGACAATGTGTATATTTTGAGTGGAACAGACCAGTACTGTTATTGAGGAATGGGTAGGCCTTATTATTGTCCTCGTTCTCACAATGCATGTCGTAGGACCATAGACGTAATGGTAGGACACACCGATCATTATACTTTAAGCCTATGGTACCGCGACAAAGAGTTTCGTCGATTGAATAATACCTGTCTAGGCCCGCTTCATACAAGCATGCTGCACAGATTTATTGTCTTCAAGGTACCGTTAGAGACAACTCCTTCGTTGAGGCTTCCTCCCTTTCTTAAAAAGCTTTACACCACTATAATAAGAAACAGACACCTTTGAGTCACATCTTGTTACAAGTTAAATATTCACATTGTGAATTTGAGGTGGAAGGGGGGGGGGGTCTAAGGCTGCTATTGAGATAAGAATATAACTTCTTTTTAAAAAGTTTTTCATGATTTAAAATGGCTGATGTCAGTAAAGAAAATCGAATTCAAACTCTTGGAGCAAAGAAGAAGAAGGAATTCGTTTCATGTATGAATATTGCGGGGTCGTGTATAATTGTTGGGTTGTTTAATTTGAAAGCCGATTGGATAATACACCTACATTTTCTTTAAATTTAACTTGACATACGTTGTAACGTAGCAATTTTTGTTCATATAGTTGTCATTATAGTTGCGCGCAGTTGCCATGCACTCATAAAGCGCGACTGGGTCTTCTTGAGGCAGTTTATTTATTAATTCATTTATTTATTATTATACAATGATCTACTAATAGCACAAAGCTGAAAGAGTCAATTTACAAAATTCCAATGATGTATATACATGTAAAATAGTATTACAAAACATAGTAAATAAATCAGTAACACAATGACAATACAAAAGAATTATATTGCGTTCATTTTATATAATTAAATGAAAGGATGTACTAGCAGGAGATGTAAAAGAGCAGGGGAAGGCATATAGCTCATGAAAAGGAGAGTGATAGAGCGAAAGGGGTAAAATAGAGAGGATGAGAGAAAAGGGGAGGTACGATAAGAGAAAGGAAGCGAGAGAGAGAGAGAGAGAGAGAGGGAGAGAGAGAGAGAGAGAGCAGGGAATGAAATGAACATCTGTATCTGTATCTGTATGGTTTGGTCAGCAAAATGTCTGTTCGGACACATCCACGCTAACTTTGTGAAGACAGAAGCGCATATAAGTAAATAATAATATTATTCCTAATTAACAAAACTATCGTCACATATTTGAAAAAGCCTTAAAGTTATGTCATTTGGGTTTCAAAGGGAGGAGACAATCGGCTGGTTGTTCCCCCTAACTTATCCACCGGCATTTACCGACAAGACCTGTATCAACTGAGTGTGAAAAGTGCCAATAGAAAATCAAACGTACATTTGCCAACTAAATATCTGATCAGCAATGCACTTTTGGAGATGTAGCGCCTACCCTCCCCCTTTACACGCACGCACACACTCGTCTTCTCTTGGCATTGCTAATAGCGGACAAGTAGAGAGAAAGGTTGATTGCGCAATAAAGCACACACCCGACAACTAATCCACTATTCAATGAAAAGAGGTCGACAGTCACATTAGGGACTTTTAGATTCGCACGGAGACAATGGGGATTGCTACGATCGACGTCCTTTTAATGCACTGCCTTGAATGGACGTCACACGTATCAGTCCACGGCAAATCTAAAAGTCCCTAATGAAAAGAGGTCGACAGTCACATTCAAACCTAGTCATGCACGGGTAAACCTTTTACCATTCATTTGAATACCTTCTCCTTTCTCTAGCAACAAAGAGCGGTGCTCGGATCTGTACCTTCACATTGTTCTCCTGCTGTGATAGGGTGTACGTGTTCAACACACAAATCTTGAAGGCGGGCCGTTAAAACGAGCACATCGCACCAAAGGCTAAACGGATACGCACTGTGTCGTACGCTTATTGTCGCGGCGCCGTTTAAATTACACGTGTCTTTATCGTCGATCGGGGAACGAAACTTCCAGACGCCGGACGGGGACTATCAGCCTCTGGTCCATTTTTGTGAGGGTTCCGGGAGCGGGCTAACTCGCCGCATGAAGAAGAACAAATTCATGAAGGACCGAGAATAGAAATCAGGTAAGATATACATAATATACAAGCAAAGGGTAGAAATAGATGGATTTTGACGACGAAATTGTCCACGCACTCGTTCTGATAAGACAGTTACTTTTAGAAGTTGTTTACACTCTGACCCATAATGTGAACGTGCATTACAACCATGAGCCATTCCCAACAGTATGTGGCGCGAAGTCGGGGGAAGTTGAAGAATGGTATCTATATTCTATCGCGATTTGTATTATAGAACCCAACATTTTTTCGAGACATAAATATAACACTTTCTTTCTTCGTCCTTTGCTCCATCTCCCTTTTCTCTCTTGTATACTCTCTCTCTCTCTCTCCCTCCCATTCTCTCTCTCTCTCTCTCTCCCTCCCATTCTCTCTCTCTCTCTCCTCCTCCTCTCTCTCTCTCCCTCCCATTCTCTCTCTCTCTCCCTCTCTCCTTCTCTCCCTCTCTCTCCCTCCCTCTCTCTTCCTCTCTCTCTCCCTCTCTCTCTCTCTCTCTCTCTCTCTCATTCCTCTCTCTCTCCCACGATGCCATTCAGATATTGTTTTGGGCATGCCCCCATTTTCCATTACCTCAAAGCTACGCCATTGAATACAACAAATACAATACGAATCAGGAAGCCGGACCGATTTATAATTTGTACCAATCGCAGACAAGCATTTCCTTGTTCGTCCAATAATTATAAGTTCAGATACAGTCATGTACTGAACACTTGGCCTTACAGGACGCATAGTTCAGGAGTAATTAATTATCGTGAGTATAGCTCATAATTTAGATTCTATGTCATGGAATATTTTATTATAATGTTATTCTTATGTAATGTGTACATACCAGAGTACTTGTTCTTTCATCAGAATTGTTTCGCCGTAATTATTTGAGGATTTTGCATGTGTTGCTCTAATAACACGATCGCAAACAATTTCACAAATAAACCTGGTGCAATTTCGATAGCCTTGACCATCTCCTTCTGTAACATGTAATAATATATGATTTTTTTATAACAATGATACATTACGTAATTCTGACATAATTCAATGGAATATACAATAGAGAATTGAAGTTGTCCTTGAATTGATTTCTTGAAAATCTTTGCGATCATAAAAATGTGTCATTTCTTTAGATGCGAATATACGCCTATTCGCTTGAATTAAAGACTTTAATTCATCACCGGTAACATCAGTTATCTGTTATGAAGACGAGGTCAAATCAGCCGAAATATCCTAGATGAATTTCGGTGACTATATATAACTTCAAAATCTCGTAGAGGTGAAAACATGTTTTTAATCTGGCAATCCTTTAAAAAGAAGCATCTTAATGGGGAAGATAGCAAATATTTGATATCATTTAGTAAAAGGAGCTTAAAAAGAATCCCGCAGCGAGGGAAAATATGAACAAAATTTAATTAACTTAATTTTATCGGACGATTAAAACATCTTTTGTGAACTACAGTCATGACGGATTAGGACATAGTGTATACTTTTTCGATATCGGCAGGAGACATGCTTGAGTGGAAGAAATTAACCAACCTGTTAATTGAAGTAAATTAATGGCAAATAAAAACAATTTCATGCACCACTTAATGCTAAATCTATATCATATTAAGCATCTTTTGTGCTTGCCACACATTGTTATTCATCTCTCAATATTATCGGCGGACAAATTTAAAGAGGAATATTGACTGCTCTCCTCAAGGGGTGATTGTGGTATGTCACAAATATAGTTTTATGGAATGGAATTTGTGGGAAATCGTTTGATAGGATCATTTGCAAAATTGAGAAGGAGGAGAGAGATAGTCGAGAGGAATTGGGAACGCAAGTGTGTGCCTGTGATTGTATGGAAGATACTCGGTCATTTCCAAGGGAGAGAGAGAGATTTTTGCGAGAATAGAAATAATTTTATGTCGCATTTAAACATAATTGTGTAAAAGAGTGTAGGGAGAGACAGAGAGAGACAAAGACAGACAAACAGAGAGATAGACAGAGAGACAGAGAGAGAAAGGTGGAGGGGAGCAAAACAGATAGAAAGACCATGCCTCATTGGTGTGTTTAATAGGGTGTATTGATTACAATACAAATCGAGAAGTTGGGTGGATTTATTATTTCTACCCGTCACAGACAATCACTTCCTCGTTCGACCAATAATTATAAGTTCAGATACAGTCATGTACTGAACACTGGGCCTTACAGGACGCATAGTTCAGGAGTAAATAATTATCGTGAGTATACAAGTAGCTTATAATTTAGATTCTATATCATGGAACAATGTATAATAATGTTATTCTAATGTAATGTGTCTAAATAGCAGAAAACTTGTTCTTTACTTTTGAATTGTTTAGTAATTATTTGAGGCTTTAGCTTGTTTTGCTCTCGTAACACAATCGCAAACACTTTCGGAAATTCAGCCTGACGCTATTTCGATAGCCTTGACCACCTCCTTATGTAACATGTAATAATGTATTATGATTATTATAACAATGATGCATTACGTAATTTTAACATATTCAATGGAATATACAATAGAGAATTGAAGTTGTCCTTGAATTGATTTCTTGAAAATCTTTGCGATCATAAAAATGTGTCATTTCTTTAGATGCAAATATACGCATATTCGCTTGAATTAAAGACTTTAATTCATCACCGGTAACATCAGTTATTTGTTATGAAGACGAGGTCAAATCAGCCGAAATATCCAAGATGAACTTCGGCAAATATTTATTATTAATCCCGGAGAGGGGAAAACATGTTTTTAATCTGGCAATCCTTTAAAAAAAGGCATCTTAATAGGGAAGATAGCAAATATTTGATATCATTTAGTAAAAAAGAGCTTGAAAAGAATACCGCAGCGAGGGAAAATATGAACAAAATTTAATTAACCTAATTTTATCGGATGATTAAAACATCTTTTGTGAACTACAGTCATGACGGATTATAGTGGCAGGAGACAAGCTTGAGTGGAAGAAATTTACCAAACTGTAAATTGAAGTTAATTAATGTCAAATAAAAACAATTTCATGCCCCACTTAATGCTATATCTATATTGTATTAAGCATCTTTTGTGTGGCCTGTAGTACAGGCTTACCACACAGTGTTATTCATCTCTCAATATTATCGGGGGACAAATTTAAAGAGGAAGATTGACTGCTCTCCTCAAGGGGTGATTTTGGTTATGTCACAAATACAGCTTTATGGAATGGAATTTGTGGGAAATCGTTTGATAGGATCATTTGCAAAATTGAGAAGGAGGAGAGAGAGATAGAGTCGAGAGGAAAATGGGAACGCAAGTGTGTGCCTGGGATTGTATGGAAGATACTTGGTCATTACCAAGGGAGAGAGAGAGAGAGAGAGATCCATTTTTGCGAGAAAAGGATAGAAATAATTTCATTTAACCATAATGTGTAAAAGAGTGTAAGGGGGAGACATACAGATAGAGAGCGACAAAGACAGACAGACAGAGAAAGACAGACAGACAGACATACAGAGAGAGAGAGAGAGAGAGAGAGAGAGAGAGAAAGGAGGAGTGGTAGGTGAGCAAAACGGATAGAAAGACCATGCTTCATTGGTGTGTTTAATAGGGTGTATTGAATACAATACAAATCGAGAAGTTGGGTGGATTTATTATTTCTACCCGTCACAGACAATCACTTCCTCGTTCGACCAATAATTATAAGTTCAGACACAGTCATGTACTGAACACTGGGCCTTACAGGACGCATAGTTTAGGAGTAAATAATTATCGTGAGTATGCAAGTAGCTTATAATTTAGTTTCTATATCATGGAATAATGTATAATAATGTTATTCTAACGTAATGTGTGTAAATAGCAGAGAACTTGTTCTTCCTTTTGAATTGTTTCGTAATTATTTGAGGCTCTAGCTTGTTTTGCTCTAGTAACAAAATCGCAGACACTTTCCAGAAAATCGACCGAACTGGGACAATTTCGATAACCTTGACCATCCCCTTTTGTATTATGTATCATATTACTGTGATGCATTACATAATCCGAGCATGATTATTAACAATTGGGTATACAGTAGAGAATTGAAATTATCCTTAGTTGATTTCTTGCCCGGCCCTCCACTCCGGGGTCGGAATGACCCCATGCGTGTTACCAAAATGTCCAGTAAAGGGGTACTTTTCGTGCGACAAAGTCCGGCCCAAGAATTGTAAAAAAAAGGGGTGTATTAACTTTTCACCCGGAGATTTCTTTAAAAAGGGGGTGTTTTTTCTTCTTTTTTTCTCTCGTCTCTTTGGACTCCTGAGAAATTATTCCGAATTCAGGGGGTACATTGAACCTTTTTCATGATTTAGGGGGGTCTCCAAGGCAGGAAAATCCCGCAAAAAGCCCACGAAAGGGGGGTTCGGAAATGTTGGCAGTCCTCAGATAGGGGGTGCTTTCAAAAAGAGGGAACGAGCTATGCGTACCCTAAATAACACTGAGTGGGGGGCCTGGATTTCTTGACAGTGTTTCCGATTATATTTATCGTAGAAATTTATATCAGCATTATAAACAACACAAAATATGCCACACTGTTAGGATTAAGTTACAGTATATTAAAAATTGTTTCTGCGCAAGAGTTAGTACTTAAATTGATTTGCTTATCGGAACTCCGACGACTCCAGTCCTAAAGAGAATATATTATGTAGCGCAAAGTTCACTGCCAACATTATTATGTGACTGCCTTTTAATAGTGTCAATATGCACTTCTTTATATTCTATGCAAATATACGCCTAAAGATCGCTTGAATTAAAAACTCTAATTCGCTCAATACCAGAATTTACCGGTAACATCAGTTACCTGATTAGAAAGACGAGGTAAAATCTACCGAAATATCTAAGATGAATTTTGGCAAATACTTATACAAAATCCCAGTGGGGTGAAAACATGTTTTTAATCGGGCAATTCTTTAAATAGAAGCATCTTAGGGAAGTTAGCAAATATTTGATATCATTTAGCAAAAGGAGCTTAAAAAGAATCCCGTCGAATATTTGCAGCGAGGGCAAATATGAAAGATTCATACAATACTTTATCTGACAATTAAAACATCTTTTGTGAACAATACAAGGCGAGGTGAATAAATACTTAACAGGGCCTATTCTTTCAATATTGACAGGAGTCAAAGTGGAAGAGAAAGAAATATTGACCGAACTGGGAATTTGAGTAAAATATGGCAAATAAGAACAATTTCATGCACCACTTAATGCTTTATCTATATATTTAAGCATCTTTTTGTGTGGGCTGTATAATACAAAGTTAGCCCATATTTTTGTATTCATCTCTCAATATTAGCGGGAGACAAATTTAAAGAGGATAATTTACTGCTTTCCTCAAGCCTCGAGGGGTATTTTGGTATGTCACAAAACAGTTTTATGGAATGGAATTTGTGGAAACGAGTTATAAAGGATAATTGATCGAGTTCGTTGCTAGATTGACAAGGAGGGTGAGAGTCAAGAAGAGAAGGTAAGGTAAATTTGTGCCTGTGATTGTATGGAGGATACTTGGTCATTATCAAGAGAGAGAGAGGGAGAGAGAGCGAGTCAAGAGAAAAGGGTAAGTTAAATGTGTGCCTGTGATTTTATGGAAGATACACTTGATCATTATCAAGGGAGAGAGAGAGAGAGAGAGAGAGATCCATTTTTGCGAAAAAAAAGGCTTGTATGTCGTATTTAAACTTAATGCGTAAAAGGGTGTCAGAGAGAGAGAGAGACAGGTAGGCATACAAATGGTGTAAGAGAGAGAGAGAGAGAGACAGACAGACATACCAAGGGTGTCAGAGAGGGAGAGAGAGATATATATATATGCACACAGAGAGATAGGGAGAGAGAGATAGAGAGTGCTTTAAAAAAAGGTGTACGTAAGGAAAAAGATATTTGGGGAGGGGGTCGAAAAAGGTAGAAAGAACATCAATGAGTGTGTAAAGGTGTGTCATATAATACTTCTTACCCCCTCGTTTACTGGGGCATCGAACGCCCTTGTGACTCATTCACCACACAAAAATAGACCCTCCTCCTCCTCTATTCTTTTACTCCGTATATCGAGACGGAGCAATGAACTGTTCAATAATAGGTTATTGATTTTCTTTTTGTGTGTGTACAACGAGGAAGTTTTATCACGAAACTTTGCCACCGGATCGCTAATATATAAAGAGAAAGAGAATAGAGGATATTACAAGAGCAAAGTACTATTTCGTGAAGAAGAAGAAGAATGATAAGTATATTGGAAAGAAGTATTATAATAACATTCAAGTGATAAGGGGAAGAAAAGAAGTAAAATAGATAGAAGAGGTAGGGAAAAGTAGAAGGAGACATACAGGCGAAGATGTGGAACTGGATGAGAAAGGGATGAGAAGAATAAGATGGGGGAAGGGGAAGGATTTTAATAACAAAGAGATAAAGAATGATAGAAGAATAAAACAATAAATGAGAAGAACAAGAAGGAGAATACGATGAAGGAAAAGGAGATGAAAAAAGAAGAGGAAGAAAAGTGAAACGAAAAGAAGACAAATAAGAAAAAGGAAAAAAGAAGAAGTTGAAGATGAAGAAATAAAATAAGGAGTGACTGAAGAGAACATTATGAGATAATAGTACAATAACAATGAGTAGAGTGAGAAGACGAGAGGAGGAGGAGGGGGCAAAAGAACTAAAGAAGAAGAAGCAGGGGAGGAAACAAGAAGAAAGAGAAGGTTATAGGAGAAGAAGAAGGAGCATTGGTGTTGAAACCCCTCAAGAACTAATTGCATGTAGTTTTCCGCATAATGAATAAAAGATATACACAAAAAGCAACAAGTACCCATATTCTTTTATACAAACTCAAGAAATCGGGCCAACCGCAGGGCAAATATTTTGGTCCAATGGTGTTCTGAATTTACAAAAGGGATTAACTCGCCATTCACTTTTACTTATACAGGTGTATAAAGACTTTTTTTGTCCGAAGCGATATCCTTCTAAGTTCAATAGTTCAAGCCTAGACTATCGATTTTCGTACGATACGACGTTTAGACTAGAGTGGGATTTTGATCCTTTATCGCTTCTGCGTTCGTATACGATGCAGAAACAAGCGTTTCACCATACGACGTTTCGATATTACGACTTTTATATGACATTTCTATATACGACTTTCGTATACGTTTCCTCTATATACTCTGAATATTTGAGAGGTTATTTATTTTGATGAGTACCATGGGTATCATTAATGTATAATCATGGAGAAACTGAAAAAAATATGTTCGGGGAAAAAAGGTCAACTCTTTGTGATATCGTGCCCTTACACCTTGTGAGTCAAACAAAAGTTTACAATCAGAAATTGTCATTTATCTTAAAAGTCATAATAATTTACTGTTCAGATGATTATACAAAAGGTGTAAACTTTTTTTTGACTCAAATTGTATGCCTATGATAGCATTGTTGTCGGTTTGGTCATTCGTGAATACAATTAGTTTGGGATGACAGAGCTTCTACAGAATTTGAGGACAACTACTCACGTATAATTACGAAAACATTTGAAGAAGTGACCGTTTTTTTTTGGTCTCGTTGTAATTGCAAAGGCAGGTCACGTCATTGACTTGTGAAGATGAGTGAATTGGCTTGATTGTTTGGTTGACTTGATTGTTTGGTGTCAAAACATTGCTTTACAATACGGTGAAACACCAGTAACCTTGCTGCACGCCGCCTCTCTCTTATTGTTCTTTTTTCGTCCCTTTTATTCTCTCTCTCTCTCTCTCTCCATCTAAATTGCTGTCTCTTTCTCTCTCTCTCTTCTCTTTATATTTCTTTTTTGTTCCTTCTCTGTCTGTATCTATTTCACTATCGCTCAGTATTTTCTCTTTATGTATCTTTTTATCTCTGTATATAAGAAAGTCAGAGTTCTTATTCCATCTCTGTGTCTCATATTCTCTCTCAATCTACGCTCCCCCCTCAGTTTCTCGCTCCTTCTCTCTACTATCTTTTAATTATCTCTCTTTGGCTTTCCGTTTTCACTTTATAGAAAATCGTCTGATTATGTTTATCTCTTTCTTTCTCTCCCCTCTCTATCTCTTCTCTCTATCTTGTTATCTCTCTCTCTCTGTTGGTATATCTCACTTTCTATCTTTACCCCTTTTTTAATATACCTTAATTCCTCATCTCTTAGCACACACATAGTTATTACAAACCACTCACCTTCTCTCTCTCTCCACCTCTCTCTCCATCTCTCTACCCTCATCTCTCTTACTCTATCCCTCTGTCTCTCTCTGTCTCTCTCCCCTCTCCCCTCTCTCCATCTCTTAATTAGGCCACCCTTTTTTCTTTGTCATAATAATATATTAGGTGATATAAGATCAACAACACACACCTTGTCTGTGAACTTAAAACGTATTACTCATGCGTCTATAGTCATCTGGCAGACAATTTGTCACAATTATGCGTAAGAATAATACTTATTAGTCATTGTCTATTATACTATATTTCTCAATATTTTCAGAGGTGGCCGTGTTTTGTAAAATATCTAATGGGCATATACCCCTTTGTGTAAATTTCAATAACGGGTATGTAAGTTTCTCACGATGCGCGTTTGCAAATCTTTATTGGTTTGTTTTGTGTTGGAAAATGGGCGCAGAACTTAGATGAAAAAGGGGCGGTGGGGAATAAAGAGTTTCCCATTTCGTTTTATCGTTTCAGAATATGGGCTTAGGCCTTGGGTTGGGGGGGGGGGGGGGTAGTCAGTGGGGATTGAGAGAGGCGGTATTATATCGTGTACCTCTCTCTCTCTCTCTCTCTCTCTTATAGTCCCATTATGTATTAATCCAATCGCATGATAAACGATCTGACTAATCCGATTTTGGTACAATTTGCAATGATATTTGATACGAACATTTAAACATGTGAAATCTCAATGACAGGGGATCTGAATAGCCATATCATTACGAAAATGGTAATTTAAAGGGATTTCATGCTTCCTTGGGGAGGAATTACTAAATCGGCTCAAAATCATAGTTCCGTCATACCATTATAGTGCCATTGTCTACGATTTGAATGCGACTCTGCTTTTGTATAGACTAGGGGATTTAATGCACTAAAATTACGGTTATGAGTATTCTTATCATTACTTAGAAGCTTAATCAGGAATCTAAACCAATTGCAAGTTCTTCGCAAATAGGAACACAGGACGATCGTCTAGTGTGCGATGGGCTGAACACGAAGTGTGGATGTAAAACCATATACTGCGTGGTTTCTCATCTTCTTCCGGTTTCGTCACAATGTGGGCGTAGAACTATGATGGTGGCGTAATTAAGCCTTATGCTACGGTCACAAAGATTCGTACGAACGATAATTTCGTACGAATCTCCCTGTTTTTCCACTGTCTTCCCGAATTTCCATTGTCTGAAAATCGTTCGTACGGCGTTCGTAGCAGTTCGTAATGGCATTTGTGACCGAGGCTTTAGGTAATAGGGGGTTCTTCTTTTCGAGTCACTACGCCACTTGTACTGTCTCTCTTGATGAGATTGTCCCAATGCAATAATGGATGCGTTGCTTCCAGGGGGTGTTTCACAAAGATCCTAAATTGAACTTATCTCTAAGTTGGACTTAACAATTATGTTAGCATATGTTTTAAAAGGCATAAAATGTTGATTCAAATCATTCATATTTCCTATTATCAAGGAAATTTCATGTTCTTGGAATTTATGAAAAGTCTAAAATACTTTTGAATATATTTTATCCTAAGGCTACAAATGGCTCTCCATAATTTTTAAGTCCAACTTTGAGTAAAGTTCGACTTAGGATCTTTGTGAAACGCCCCCAGATCTTCTAGGGTGCAAGGGTCTGGTAGATGCATAGGCAGGCTAGGAGCTGTTGCATTGAAAGTAATTGTGGTGTTCCAAATGAGACCATTACGCCCTTGTGGATTAAGGACGGTTTCTGAATAGATGCACGCATCAAAACGTATTTTAAATCCCTAATTATTTGAAACCCTATATTAACAGGTCATTTGAAATGCCTTTGAATCATGCTTGGTCACGTAATTAGTTTTCCGGTCGATAAGATTTATTTAAAGGAGGATTTGATACAAAAATAACATGAATAATCAAGTAATATATCAGAACAATATAATAACCAAATAGCTCGACACCCCTTTACAGGTAATGTAGAATTCCATTGTGTAATCATTGAAAGAGTTAATTGAAAAAAGTCACGATGAGCTCATGCACCTTTAATTTGATCAAAGAAACATTGATATGCCGATAAAAGCTTATCCTTCATGAATAATCAAATGATAATAGTTGACAAAAGAAATAAATATATATCTGCACCAGAGGGAAGAAACCTTGTGCCCCACCGTGGATCATTGAAGCCTGTTATTTGTTTTGTCAACAGATCTTTGACAATGCCTTTTCATAATGATCACATTGTTAGCTTGTGGTCGTGGGAAACTACTAAAATGCGAATTGAAATTGAATAAACCTTCATGAAGAAATAATAGTCGAGAAGATAACTAAAAGGAAAAACAAATAATCTAAAATAGTAATTCTATCCAAGAGCAGGCATTCCTCGACATCATTGTTCTGTATTTTTTCCAGTTTTATTCAAGTTTTTGTAACTTTGTGAGCTAACCAAACAAAATAATAGTGATATATTATTATGACGTGGATCCTAATCAAATGATTGGTTGAAAGCGTACACCTGACCAGGCATTTATTTTGCCTAATGCGTAATGTGGATAATGATCGGTCATTATCAAATGCTAATGACCGGTCGTTATCAAAATCATGTTACAAAACATCACTTTATGAAAATAAAAAAATAAAAAATCTTATAAAACAAATAATACACAGCAGTCAGGGCATTAGTAAGAATTACACACACGAGGTACCTTTGGAACAGTCTAACACGCCCGAGGCGATGACTACGTGACACCAGTCATAATCAATATCTCTTTAGCCGTGCGGGGTGAGTGTACTTTGTAGATAGAATCCTATTGAAATTATTACTCTGATGTGTTTTTCTCTTTGACATGATCGCTCGAATTTTGAATCAGAGGTTCAAAGACCGGCATTAAAATTTATTACAATTTGTTGGCATTTTAAACTTGAAAACAAGTCAGAAAAAAACTTGTACCAGCGGGATCTAATGATTGCAAGCCAGAAATTTCGTAAAAACAATTGAAAGTTCTCCCAAGACGCCTAACATTATTTTGAATATGTTGTTTATTCAAATAGCATTGTAGAGACCATGAACAACTATGAATAATGATAATACAACGTTGTTGATATTGAAAATGATCTCTTCTATCTACCTCTCTGTGCTAATTCCTGCGAACAGTGTAATCAACTGAGGGAAACCAACTGTGAAATGAACTATTGAGTCCCTAAAGAATAGATTTCTATTCCATGTCATAGTAAAGAGCAGCATGGCAAACGATTGTGGTTAAAATTCAGCGATTGTTGCTGGGATTGCTTTGCCCTAAGAATGACCATGATACATGAATCTAGATAGAACTATGATCGAAAGGAATGATATTGTCTTGAAAACAGTCAGACAAATTTAGAACTAGAATTAATGAGACATAATGCGATCATGTAAACAAGTTCATTTTGCCATGTTAATCCTCTAGTAACAAAAAACATCGAAATCTCGAGCTAGTTGCAAATAAGGTCTAGCTTGGGGCCTGTTGGAAAAATGGGAACGATATGAGAACGATGTATCGTAAGTTACAATTAAAAATATATTCCCAAGTTAGAGTTTTTTTTAATAAAATTGATCTTATGACTTTTAATTAACCCGTCTGTCCTGATGTTCTTCAAAAGCTTGTCCATCCGACTTTTTGTGTGTATGCGTGTGTGCTTTAAAATAATATTCACATTTATTTAATGGAAAAGTCTCTGAAGAGAAATGTACATACTTGAAGATGATTTAGGAAGGAATAAGCCTGCATAGCCTTTATTGATTATTTTTCCCTTTAAAGGTAAAGACCAGTTTTGGAAACGCCCCCCTCTCAAAAAATGAAATGGAAGTTCTTATTACCAATCATGTGAAAGAAGATCTTTTGACTCTTTATGTGATGATACAAATTTTGCCGGGAAACCGCCTACTAATTGATATATTTGGTGAATTATTATATCTATCCGGACGGGACAGATATTGGGTAGTCCCATATACATCTTTCTGTGTACAGTGCTTGTAATTTACCAAGACTGGGCCAAATTTCTTATCATTTTGATGATTCCAGAACCTTGTAGTACACACCAATACTTATATGCTAGATGATCAACCTTTTCTAATTGATTCCACAACGTTTCTGTCACAATGCAATCGCATGACCAGAACTGACCTATACCTTTAATAGCATTCGCAACAATACAGCAAGTCTTGGGTAAAGCTTAATGCCCAATTTAATTTGTTTTTAAATTTCAATAATGGCTGCACGAAAAGAGCACACTCTGTGACAATGGCCCAAAGAACTGTAATAGTTAATTGCAACAAAATAACATGTTTTTACTTTTTAACCCATTCGTATTCAAAGGCTTACGCGAATTTATAAGGGGAACATCTATAAGCCATATAGTTTACGACAGAACACCAGAGATTGGAAAGAGATAACTGTTTCCTTGTATGAACTTTTGGACACAGTCTAATGGGTGTGGTATTATGTACCTACTTTTCCTTTGAGGCCCATGTCTGTACAGTGACTAAATTCATTCAAACACAGAGCTCCACAATGTATACGAAGTCGTTGTGTTTGTGATACTCATGGTACTTTATTCGCTATTATAAAGACTGACACAATGAAAATTTACTTTATTATACCACGTCTTGTTCTCTGTGTTTGTCTGTCTGGGTTTTTATTCTCGATCTCTCTCCAGTTCTATCACCCCCTTCTCCCTTTATGAATTATGCATAATTTCTCATTCTTCATTCTCTTTCACTTCTAAAGTAATATCTCTCTCTCTCTCTCTCTCTCTTTCTCTGTATATATGTATTGTATGTCTCTCTCTCTCTCTCTGTATATATAATATGCATTGTATATATACATTCTAACATAATTATGACCTTTATAACCCAATCTCTAGTATCATTCTCTCTCTTTCTCTCTCCCTTCTAACTAATAAATTCAAATAGGCTTACAGTGTGAGCTCGCGGGCTCGCACCTTTTTTGGTGCAATAATGCACGTTTGAGTATCCGCAAATAATGCTTGAATGCTCAAACACTCTTCACAAAACAATGCAAAAAGGTTATGCCCCCGAAGGCAGTGTTGAGGTTGACACTTTTAGGAGGGGGATTCTGATTTGTAAAGTGTTGAAACAACTCCTTTCCCTTTGTTGGTGCAGTTGTAAGATCTCTATTTGCTTTTGGGTAAGGTCAGTTATACATCGGGGCATTTAACTGCCCCCACCCATGATCTGTGAAATGCCACACCCAAACAATACCCCCTTTAAAGATAAAGTTGAGTTCTGGTCATGCGATTGCATTGTGAAAGAAACGTTGTGAAATCGATCAGAATAGGTTGATCATCTAGCATATGAGTATCGGTGTGTACTGCAAGGTTCTGGAATCATCAAAATGATAAGAAATTTGGCCCTGTCTTGATTACGTTACAAGCACTGTACACAGAAATATGTATATGGGACTACACGAACATGTGGCGTACAAATCCGTTCCGATTTATATGATATTACATGCCATATTTTGAATATCTATGCAAAATACCATTTAAACTATTCCCATTCGTACATGACTAACGGTCTGTTATTGTCACATTGCAGAAGGTTTTTAGCATTTTAATGCGGTGTGGCCTTTGCGCTTTGAGGAGTCAAATTACTTTTCAGATTAGAATTCAAACCAAACATTTCCAAACATCAGAATGTTGCATTCTTCTTCTTTTTTTATTCTTCTTTCTTTTGTGTGTGTGCTAGGGTGTTGACACACTGTGCCGCATAACAATACGATAGATTATATGCAGAGCCTATGTTTAATGAAAGGATATGTCACCAAATCTCGGTACTCTTTATCAAGGCACCTATTCACAGTATGCAACTTACAGTAAGGTTAAACATACATTTTATCATTTTTACCAGCGCCATAATCTTAAACAGTCTCGCTTAAGAGGGAGGGAGACTGGCACTGGTCTGGATGAAAATAATCGTCTACCTTCCAATAGAAGTGGTCATTGGAGCCAAACTTAATCCCTGTGGATATTCGTCGATACAATGGACTGACTTTTCGGTCCCTTGGATAAATCTTCGGTATGATGAGGCTTTCATAAACAAACAAATGGCCCGTTTTGTTAACATTACTTCGGATGGCGCACATAAACATCGATTTAAAAAGTTTTTTTCTTCTTATACAATCTTTTGCTTCTTCTTCTCAAGTCACTATATAAAAAACACAAGTCCCTTCGGGTCGGGTGCACGGCGCAGGGTCTGATTGGCCTTATCGTTGACCCTTCCATGTCCATGAGGGTACAGTGTACTGGGAGGAGGGGCAGACCAAAAGGTGTTTCATTGTCTGTTCCTTCCGAATTCGCACATGGTTCCATCATCCTTTGTATATAGCACCCCCCCCCCCTCCCCCCTCCAGTCCAGTCCAATTCAAGTGCGATTTAGACAGAACCAGATATCTCACTTGATTGGCTGAAAACGAATTTGTTATAGAAATGTGTTATGTTTTATGAGACGTGGTCCTGATGGTAGAGATGGTAGAACGTTTGCTTAACCCGACCAAGCTTTCAATATCTTCATAAAAAGGGGTGTACACGTATTATGTTTATCCTCCGATTTAGTTTTAGATGGAGAAAACCTCACTTAATAATAATTATTGTTGTCATTTGTTAACATTTGAAGATGAACGAAGATCGTGAAATCACAATATAGTTTCATTCAATATTCTCACACAGAACCAGAGACCATTTTCGTAATGTAATACAATGACATGCATTTTGTTTAAGAAATATGTTACAAATTATTTCATTCACCTGTTACAAATAATTGTATTTTGATAGTCTGAATGTGAATTGCATACATTACTTGTTGCTAAGTAACACATGGCTTGTCCTACCCAACAAAACAGAATGTATGCAGTTCGCATTCTGAATATCTAAATAAACTGTACAATATTATTATTCGTAACAGGTCAGTGAAATAAGCTGTAACGAAGCACTTAACAAAGATTTGTGCATTAAATTTGATTACATTACGAAAATGGCCTATTGTAATAAGTAGAGTTGAGATTGAGGGGGTAGTTTTAACACGTATTTGCGAACTGACTTGTTTGGTGAGGTTATTTGCTTAATTTCTTCTTGAGGGGAAGATGGAGTAAAAAGGAAGTGTACTGGTTTGGCTTTTCAACTCATTTTTGCTCTGTTTCTTTTATTCGTCATCATGGTCATAGGGCACAACGCCAACGTATAGTACAGATATACAGAGGACATAGTATTGTGCTGGTAATTATGAGTCGTGATGACAGTGCTTGGTTGTATTATATCAACAGAAAAGTCTTCTTCTTTTTAATTGATATGAGCGAGTTTGTCTATGAGTGAGGAGGAAACTATTCAAAGGAAAGCAACCTGTGAACCTCTGATGAGATAAACGTTTATATTTCGTCGCTGTTTTCACGAAGTGACGGTAGTGAAAAAAAATTGCATTCACTTTGCGTTACGATTTTCCTCACTACCGTCACTTCGTGAAAACAAGGACGATTTATGTGAACAGTTTTGGTGATATACGATATGGTCATTAGTCTGAATTGCAACAATACATGTCTGTCTGTAAAGGTATGTACACCAAAACATTCATGTATAGAAAGTGATTTCTTCGCATAGTAATTACTTGAAGCTGATCATTTTCAGGTTTCATTAGTTTAATTTCAATGTTGGTGACGTCGATAGAAATTGAAAAATATTCGTTAATAAAAAACAATTGTTGGTTGTGTTCAGGCTTGGCACAGAGGAAATTCACAAAGGTCATTCCATTATATCTAGTGTTTTCGAAGCTGACACCTCGGGCCCGTTTCACAAAGCTTTTTTCAATGACAAATGACAAAAATCAGTGACAAATCACAAAAATCAGTGACAAATCTGCTGATAACCAATCAGAAGCAAGGATTTTACAAGCTTATAACAAAAACTATCCTTGTTTTTTCACTGATGACTGGTGAAATGGGGCCCTGATTTTATTCTCATTTGAGATACTTGATATAATTGAGATGCAGCCAAACAATAGTAATCCATTGTTAATAAACCGATAAACGATGGTGTATAGACTTAAAATGAAAGCTTTTGTAATCGTTAGAGGAAGTGAGATTTACACAGGGTATAAATCGTTAGTCATTGCAAATAAAACCGCATTTGAGCTGCGAATCTATTGGTCTTTATAACGTGACAAGAGCTCTCGATAACTGCATGAATAGGGACTTTTAGATTTGGCAGTGCCTTAAAAGGACTTCACAGTGCCTTAAAATGACTTCACAGTGCCTTAAAAGGACTTCACAGTGCCTTAAAAGGACGTCACACGTAGCAGTCCACTTTTTCGGCGTGCAAATCTGAAAGTCCCTAATGCTAGACGCACTGGAGCGAAAGGGGATCGTTTGATATAAATGTATTCATTATTGATTTGGGTTGTTAGAACTCGAGGTTACTCCAGAGGTTTGGGTAAGTGAACTATTTCCTCATTCTTAAGCAGGGCTCCCACTTAGCCGAGTTGGAGCCTCGAGTTGTGGCGAGCTGGCGCGATCTTATGGCAAGCAGTTTTATCATTAAAACATAATTCTTGATATCAAGAATTCAATTCTTGATATCAAGAATTCAATTCTTGATATCACAAAATCGAATTCCTGATATCAAGAATTACCATTGCTTTACAACATAAAATTATTTCTTGATAACAAGAATTGATTTATTGATATCAATTAATAATAAAACGGCTTGCAATAAGATCGCACCAGCTCGCCACAACTCGAGGTTCCAACTCGGCTAAGTGGGAGCCCTGCTTAAGCCAGATAAATTCTTTCTCAATAGAATTCTCCGATTTTTCTTTGTGCTAGTGCTTCAAATTAAGAATTTCTTGTAATAACTGTATAATGTGCAAAGTGTATTTGAATAATTATCAAGATAAAAAATGAATATGTACATACATTTTTGTCATACTTTCTGTAATAATATCTGTAATATCTTTGTTTATCTTTCTGTTGGAAATGAAATAGATACGAATTGAATTGAATATTTTAGTAAACTGGTCTATTGCTCCGGGTTTATTTCGTCAAAAGCATAAGGTATAGGGTCAGGTGCGGAATCGGGTTAAGGGGTCATGTTTGGGGTAAAGTTAAACAGTTTGGAGTAAGGTATCGTGGAATTCGGTTAGCGAAAGACATTTCCGCCAAGTCAGTGTCAGAAAACGAAATGTCATGAATAATTTCAAAGCAAGAATTGTATTTAAAAAAAGAAAAAGGACGTTTCCGCACAGAATAAATGTTTCTTCTAGCCATTGATTCAAAGTTCGTTAGTATGTGTTCTACTGCTATAGGGTAATCGTATCGAATTTATATTTGTTTTTACCTAAATGTATTCTTCAGACTACTAATTGGTTTTTAAAAAAAAGGAATTAGATCATTCGTATATCGTATTATCTCTGAATGAATTTGTTGTTATCTCTGCATTTTCATTTTCCTAAATTTTATGTTTTCTCTCTCTCTCTCTCCCTATCTCTCCCTCTGTCCCTATCTCTCCCTCTCTCTCTCTCTCCCTCTCTCTCCCTATCTCTCTCTCTCTCTCTCTCTCTCTCCCTCTCTCTCCCTATCTCTCTCTCTTTCCATCTCCCACCTTTTATTTCATTAAATGCTAAATAGGAATTCTGTATCGCGACATACGTTTTACTCTTGTTGTGTTTTACATTGATCGCCTAAGACTCGAGTATATCGTTTGGTTCAAATCTGCTATAGGGATATGTGAGTTGGATCAGTGGTAACGTCCGTGGTACAGTCAGCTCTCTGTCTTTATGCCTACAAACTGATTCTGACTGGACCCGGGTTCGAAACTGCGTCGTGTCTTTTGAATAGTGACGTTAAAGTCGGTCCCAGACGTAAAATCGGGTTGGTAAACACTAGACAGAAATAATCGTCTGGTATGGGTCATTCTTTGATACAACTGACATTTGTCGACATTCCCAATACACATCTAGTGGAGCTAGATGTAATAGTCTCAGTGGAACAACCGACGATATAGAGATACAGAAGCTTTTGGTCTAGGTAAACACCTGTTTAAAAAAAAAAAAAAAAAAAAAAAAATCCCACACATTATCTACGTTTTAGCTTGAAAAGAGGTGCATACAAAGATATTGGAGCCACATACGTTCCGAATCTCATGAAGCCTTGGAAGAAGAAGAAAAAAAACGGGGAAATCTGTCACAGAGGTGTCATATCCTTGAATCGAGCAAAACACCGTAAACTGTCACACTAAGTGTATTTGCTGAAGAGTTTATCGAACTATGTCCTTCAATTTTTTCATAAAGGCTTTGCCAGTGTGTGATTTGCTCTCATTTTCTTGTTTTCTTTGTTTGCATAAAAATGAATTCCTCATAACATTCGTATAAGGGCCTTATTTACATTTGTCTCTGTTTACAAGATCGGCATTATCAGGTTTGTCGTTGAATCTTTTTGGTCCTTATTTAGGATTTCCCGCAGACCGAAGCGGGGGAATTTTGTAACTTCCACCGATTTTATTGAAAAAATGAGAATACAAATAATGATAATACAATGCATTACGCTGAACGATACAATCAAACAGTTTTCGGTATTATATTTAATGACGGAATTAAACACCAAATGAATGTTCATGTTTCCATTTCATTTTTACAGATTTTTCGGGAAGTCAAGTGCTGGTCATTTAGAACGAAAACTAGATCATCGTGAACGCGAAAAGATTGAAAACCTATTCCGCGTCGACTGGAGCTCCTGCAAAAGGCAACCATGTCTGTTTTCACCTTCTGCCATATCTATGCTCTTCTTGTCGTCTTGGTAGTGCTCAGAGGCACCACCTCTCTGGATGATCTCAAGATATGCTCGACACCTGACTGTCCAAACGAACACATCGAAGTTGCCGATGAGATCGCTGGCACGATTCACCGCTACTCCCAAAATGCTGCAAACTTTCAAGAAGCCAAAGCCTCACGGTCGCCTGCCAAAGACGTGGAACCCAGAGGCCACGTCAACGGCCAGAGTCCTGAGGCAATTGTTACAGCCCAAAGGCAACATCCGGTCAATGCAGTGGAGGAGAACATATTCTGGTCGGCGACCGTTGAGGGCGCCATCCCACCAGGTAACTACCTAGTAATGCTCTCATAATTGTTGAAACCGAGTTAGTTTATATATCTCAAAGAGAAGGTTGAGTTCTGGGAAGAGGTGAAAAATAATTTGTGAGCGTTATCATTGTTATGGAAGAACATCATATTAAAAAAAAAACATCTCTGACAAGCATGGCTCTTCAAATGCCTTAGTATTCTAAATATGGCATGTAATATCATATAAATCGGAACGGATTTGTACGCCACATGTTCGTGTAGTCCCATATACATATTTCTGTGAACAATGCTTGTAACTTTACCAAGACTGGGCCAAATTTCTTTTCATTTTGATGATTCCAGAACCTTGCAGTGCACACCAATACTTTATATGCTAGATGATCAACCTTTTCTGATCGATTTCTCTCCGTTTCTTTCACAATGCAATCGCATGACCAGAACTCAGTTTCATCTTTGAATGGTGGTCAAAATATAATCTGAAAGTGATTTCAAATTGAGGTTGTGCTTGGAGATTTTGGGGGAGAAGAATAGATGTCATTGATCTAAGATTCACCCTAGTTCTGTTTGTATCTTGAACTTTTGTAACCACATACCTCGTATTCTGCTCATAAGTAACTGCTTACATGGTTTTGTAGATATACAGTAGATTTGCGGTTGCACCATGTGAGAGAGGGGGAGGATTGGGGAGTCCTGAAAAGGACTCTCGTTAATCTTAGTTTTTTCTTTCTTCAAGACTCTACACACTCAAGAAAGAAAGATTACAGAGAGTCCTCTTCAAGACTCCCCAATCCTCCCCTCTCTCACATGGTGCAACCGCAAACCTACTGTATACCTTGTATTGTTTCTACTGTTCAATATTTGTTGTCTGTTGTCTTTGGATTCATGTAATATGTTTATGTATCTTTTGGGACAACTTATTTCAAAGGCGAATAAAATCATGTTATGCTTTTCGAATGTACATGTATATAATAACGTAAATTTGGAATAAACTTCAGAATCGAAAGTCCTCAAAGGTTCTATCGATGAGGCGCCCCTTCACAGTCATGTCAATTGTACGATTGAATTGAGCAGGTTTGAGCTACTCGGTAACGGAAGGATGGAAGAAGAGAATTCGACAGCTCCGAGTGGTGAAAGTAGAAAATGCTTCAATAGATAAGTGCGGTAGCAACATGAATCGGCACGTGGTGTTCGACGATGGAACTACGGCATGTGCACGATACAGACACCCGATGGTGCAGTTTGTGTTGGGTAAGGGCGATTAGTTAGATCGTTCAGCCAGCAAAGTAGGGGGTAGTGCATGAGGGCGTGTTTCAGGAAGGGGGGTACAAAGAACAGTGTTTTATTTTATTAAAGATAAAGGGTTGGGGTTTGGGCTGATAGTAGGTCGGGGGGTGTTTCACAAAGATCTTAAGTTGAACTTAACTCTAAGTTGGACTTAAACATTATGGAGAGCCATTTGTAGCCTTAAAATAAAATACATTCAAAAGTGAAAATTCAAGTATTTTAGACTTTTCATAATTTCCACATCAAGAATATAAAATCTCCCATGATAATAGAAAATATGAATGATTTGAATCAACATTTTATGCCTTTTAAAATAACTTTTACAAAATATTTTCAAATATGCTAAGAGCTTTCCATAATTGTTAAGTCCAACTTAGAGATAAGTTCAACTTAAGATCTTTGTGAAACAACCCCCCTGGTGTTGGGTTTAGTTTTGAAGTTGGGAATACGGTTAGTGTAGGAAATTGACCGAAACTGTCGTTAGAGCATGTCTCGTAGAAACTGTTTTTAATAAAGGTGATCTTGAACTAATTTCCGTGCTAACTAAGATTTTGTTATGTATCTTCTTATAACCGGCCTCTTATAATGGTTCGGATATTGGGCATTAATTTCTGGTGAAATATGAACTAATTCTGTTTTTTTAATTTTTTGAAGCAGTTACCATTCCACTCATATTCAAATCCTCAATACTCTCATTTTGAGTTACAAGCCTAAGTTTATCCCCATATTTTGATATTTTTTCTATGGTGGGTACAACATGCAGGTGATCTGTACTGCTACTATCTAGGCCGAATGATAGGTCTGCAGAACGTTCCAACGGTCGTCCTGTCTCACGTGTCCAACGACAGTTCCTCGCAGTGGTCTTCGGTTACTGCGGACATTCGCAACGCCGGTTGGAAGAACGACACGGTGGCGAGCTTCAGCTTGTGGATCGATAATATTGGAAAGTGAGCAATCGTTAATGCATCCGACACGATTTTATGTAAAAATATGATAGTACAGTCAAACCTGCTTTAATGACCACCTGTCTACAAAGACCACCTGTCTACAACAAGCACATTTCTTGTTTCCCTTGAAAATGGTTTCTCATGGAAACATGAATAAAGGAACTTGTCTACAAAGACCACCTCTTTACAAAGACCACTTTTTGTGTTTCCCTTGGGCGGTCACTGTAGACAGGTTTGACTGTACATGCACCATGGTCCCATCTTATAAAAAGTTTGTATCTATCTGAATCAGTAGCAACTCCACCTCTATCTCCAACTTCTCCAATCAATTGCAAACTCAAAATCTATCTCCTGTGGAGCAGTTGTGATTAAATCAATTGTGAGGTATATTGCCATTGATTCAAATCCAAGAAGAAATTCTATAGAACATGATTCAGGGCTAGGAGTGAACATTAGTTAATAATAACACATATTTTGTGTTCCAGATTATAATTTCGTTTTGTTGGTTTTGTTCTCGTACGAAGCTGACCCAAGGTGTTCAGTAATCATTCCTGTGTCCTTACATTTATGCCAATCGCATCTCGTTATATGATCGGCCCATGATAACTTAGTGAGGGGGTAATATAAATGTTGTTGATCATACGATAAGATAAGTTTTTGACTTTCTATGCTAACAGATGGCAGTTTTGTTCAGCTCCTATAACTATAGCTCATGAAACGGGTATACAGAATCATTCTCCTGGCAATCTATTTCCGCTTCTCAATCGCAACTCTTTCTATAAGATACATGTGCATGTGGGCCTATTTCGTCATATAATTCTCTATAATCCTTTTTTTTATGGACCTATAATTAAATGTAACTTGATAATTTTTAAATTTTGGTTATTCTTTTGTATATGGAGCAATTTCCAATTTATTTGTATAGTTAACTCTATTTTAATAAACATAGCTGTTTATGCGATTGTAATCATCTCTTAAAGCCCCACTGTCCTACTTGTAGCTACTTGCTCCCTCTATATAGAAAACTTCCCCAATCGGTGCCTGCTGGTCCCCCATGATCCTCTTTTTCCTATGTTAGTTGAGAGCTGAGTTTATGAGATAGCCACCTGTCAGTGACCTCGCTGTGTGGTCGAATCCCTTCTGGCCCAGTAGTATTGACGGTCTTTAAAATTCTTCCCTACTATGTAAAGCGCATGGAGACCTTTTGATTATAATGTGCCATATAAGAATCTACTTATTATTCATTTGTACCGCCATTTTTACATCTCCTTTAGATCGCATCTGCCGGAAATCATGTTTAATAACCAGCGTGGGACCATATACCCTTCCACTCCTGGATTCGCTGATCTCAACATCACCACGCTCGTGGAACTGGCCCAGTTCAGTGACCTTGTGATATTTGATTACATCACAGCTCATCTAGACAGGTAAATATCGAGGGGTCAGTGAAACAAAGACGTAACTCCATATTTTTGCCAAAAATGAGTATTTAATATCAAAATGTTCAGGAAAAATATGTGGGCTTTCCCAGACACACAAGGACTTAACTCCACCCAACAACCCCATTGAAGTCAATGGCTAGTGAAACATAGACTTAACTCCTTAAGGCCCAAGTGCTCAGTGACACATAAACCACTTTTTCTCAAAATGGAGTTACGTCTTTGTGACCCCTTGATATCTTCTTCTACTTGTAATCTTCAAAAGACTATGCTGCATATCCTAAAGATCTCTATGTACATGTTGATTATCTGGGGGCGGGGGTCGTGACAAATGACACTTTTTGTAATAAGCTACTGAAATCCTTGCTTCTGATTGGTTATCATCAGATTTGTAACTGATTTTTGTCATTTTCATTGAAAAAGGCTTTTTGAAACGGGTCCCTGGTGTGTATGAAGGCACACTGAGGCACAATGTGACGACTCTCCTATACACAGGGAACCTCCGGTTAACATGCTACCCACCTTTTCCTTCTGTAATCTCCCCAATATTCTATTTTACAGGATGACGATAAGGAAAAATGCAGTCGAGTATTACCAGCAGGACTGGCTCTATAAAGGCGAGGTACACAATCTAGCCCAGCATAAAAGCAATGGAGGTCTCTGGTTCATCGATAATGAGAACGGATTATTCAACTCCTACCCCGTCGCATATTCAAAGGCTAACAAGGAACAGATGCAGGGTGAGACAATATGACTTGTGTTTTTACGAACAGAATATAATAATAATAATACAAGATGCAGCATGAAACAACGACATTGCCAGAGTAGGGGAGGTGACAACCATTATATTGAATATTTGAGACATTGAATGTTCAACGATTCTTCATAAAGCATGAATTTTTTTTTTCTTTAATCGCTTAAAGATAAACTTGAGTTCTGGTAATGTGATTGCATTGTGAAAGAAAAGGTGTGGAATCGATCAGAAAAGTTGATCATATAGCATGTAAGTAATGGTGTGTAATGCAAGGTTCTGGAGTCATTAAAATCATCATGAATTTGGCAGAGTCTTGGTAAAATTACAATCACTTACACAGAAAGATGTATATGGGACAACACACATGGTGTCGGGGCTAGTACTACCCTGATTTCCTTATCTTTCTATGCTCATTACTCAGCCAGTATACATTTTCTTCCAAAATTGTTTGGCACATGACATTTATTTGTAATCTTGAACATTCAGTGTAAGTTTCGTTAGATTCTGTGAGAATTTATTTTCTTTTTTTACCAGAACTCAAGTTTATCTTTAAGCATTGCATGCTTTGTTGAGATTCTATGAATGGTAAAAGCATCCTTTTAAAAATCTAATCTCATTTTGTATTCTTCCCCTTCAGGTTACCACGAGGAGCTCCTGCGCTCGTTCTGCATCTTCAGGCGGTCAACATTCAAAAATGTGCACGGGCTGGCCCGAATGGAAGACCCTTTCAACGCCCTGGACATGGCAGTCCACCATAATGAGCCCGTTACTAAGATGATGGAGGAAGTCAAGAAATCGTTTATGGTGGGTTTGAAAGAACGGTTCAAACAACGTCTGCTTAATGTGGTTCATTGGATGGATGAATGTCAGTCACGTTCTAGTGGTTGATTAAACTCCTCCCCCCTAACTTCCAGCATTTAAAGGCCCACTGCACTACTTGTAGCTACTTGCGCCCTCTCTATATTAAACAATGCCTAATCGGCGACCATTGGTCCCCCATGATCCTCTTTTTCTTATGTTAACTGAGAGCTGAGTTGATGAGATAGCCACCTGTCCAGTGACCTTGCAGGGCAGTCTAATCCCTCCTATAAACTAGTACTGATAAGCTTTAAGTTTGAAAAGCTATAATGAAAAGAACATGAAATAGATTCGTGAACAGCAAGGTAAACTTTAGAAAAACATCCACCAAGTGTATGATAATAAGGATGATATTAATTAGAATACTGAAATGTCATTCGAAGTCATGATGATGATAAGACATGTTATATGATAAGCATCTTTAATGATTTGATAACATTGTTTTTCATCCACGCAATTAAATAATCACATCCACAAAATTAAAAAAATTCTGAAAGAAATTCCACTAATGATGACATGCATAGTTAATGAAAGAGTTGAAAATAACTAGGTGCCAGCACCTGGGTCGATCGGGGGTCAATTTAAAAAAAAGGAACCTTTTTTTTTTTACCATCTTTGGGCTGATATTTTTCAGTTTTACCGTAAATGCTTATTTAAATATTTATTTTATTCATTAAACATTTTTTTTTTTAAGCCTACCGTAGAATTTCAAGATTTTGGGGTCGGTCGCAAAGGGCAATACAACAACTTTGTTGTGTAAGCCTAAGTTAACTGGAGTAAACGTCTGATCATCTACAATGTACATCTTACATGCCAGAAAATAATAGTTCTGAATTTGCCAACTTTTTTAAACGGTGATGGGTTATATTAATCCTAATATTTTAAAGTTCTAATCTTTTAGAGACAGAGCATTCTATGTATTTTGTAGTATTTAATTTAATTGCTGATTACCTATAAGCAATATATTGTGTATTTGTCTAATGATTGTGTGTACATGTATGTGTAGTTATCTGTATATTATTCAGCTGCATAGCTTATTCTTACCCAGGTTAAAAATCGTGTGTGATTTTGTAATCGCTGTATACTGTCAAAGATTGACAATCCAAAGTCAAAGACATGCAAAGATATCTATGTACATGATAGAATGTTTTAATAACTTTTCGTGTTTTGTAGTCAAATCTCAGTTCTCTGCATTAAGAACCATCTACGGTATATGTGCATGAAGACCATATGATATGATATGGTAAGACTCAGGATTTTCTGCATCTCAATGGTCTTTGCAATATCAAGACGTTTTCGGCATATTGTCGAACAATTTATTTTCAAGCAATCTTGGTATTCGTGTTTACTCCCCTCTGATAATCTTGTACGTAAAAAAGATTTCCTCTTTTTTTTCTCTCTCTACTTTCCCTAGAAAAACAGTTTTGAATAATGATTAGTTTTCACTCAGACCAGTGTTCTTAAAAAGCATATCATGATGAACTAGTTTAATTCAGGGAGGCAATAGAGCTCAGTCCGTAAATTGTCCACTAGTCGAACCAAAGATTCTGGGTTTGAATCCATCCAACCCAGGCGGATGACTGAGGCTGCATTGTGTGTTAACGTGCCCCTTCCGTTTCACAGACGCAGGCTGTGTTACAGTGCAAAATACTCCGTCCTCGGATAGGATGTTAAATAGAGGCCCCATGTAGAGGACATCACCACCTTTGCACATTAAGAACCCACTGCACTATTTGTATGTAAGAGTATAGGGGGAACCCAAGTATAGTGGTCCACCAGAGGGGAGACCCAAAGTCAGGTTCCTTTTCTCATCTCAGAAACAGATGACACCAAATGCTTAATAATAATTATATTTATTAAAATTAATCACCATTACAGTAATGTTTACAGGATAAAGATCTCGACCATTTGTGGTCTATAAACCAATGGCTTATGTTAAGCCTGGTACAATTGTCCATGCACGCCTTCAAGAAGACCAGTCAGTGTGTGAGAAATAATCATATTCTTTATCGCAAGTGATCTTTTGGTTAACAAATTTTTGTAGCTAGCGTCTAACAAAAGTAGAATGTTGAGGGTAGAGTTGAATAAATATCTACAAAACTCCCCAAAAAATTGTTCTCTGTATTTTTTTCTTTGTATTTATTGCATATGTTTTTAAATAACATGTAAAACCATGCATTTAAACATTGCATACGAAAATTCATCAATACATTTGAAATCCATTAACCAGAGCCCTATATCATAATTGAATTGAATTGATAATGGTTTTATTGAGAATAAAAGAACAACAATGCATCGCGGCTTACAAGGCCGAATTGGGCAATGTTTTACAAATGTAAAATACAGTATATAAAAACGTTCATATTAAATGACATCAAATTAATGAACTGAACTTGAATGAGTATAATTGTTAAAATAATATTTAACTTTAAAATTCTTATTTCTTATTATCATTTGATCTCCCTAACTCATTTTTATTTAAAAAGGAGGTAAAGAAAAGTGAAGAAGAAAATGATGGTGGTGTACAGTAAAGAAAGCATAGAAAAGAGGATGGTAAGATTAAGAAAAGAATGAAGAGGGAGAAGAAGAGAAAAAGTAGAAGTGAAGGAGGAAGAAGAAGAAGAAGAAGATTCAAGTGGGGATAGTAAGATGATAGACAGAGGGTAGTGCGAATAGTAACACTATCATAATGTATCGATATCAAAATTCAAGCATTACACATTATCAAACTAATGATAGAGGCAAAGTTATGTAGAAAATAAATACTTATATGAAAAATTGTACGAATTCAAAAATTTACTCTAGGTAATAGCTACTCTAAGGAAAGGGTTATAATGTTTAATCCAGACTATAAAAAAGGAGAGCAATTAGAAAAAGCAAAAGCAGAAGGAGAAAGAGGGAAAAGAGGATTGAGAAGGAAGGATAAGGGTGAGATGAAGAGAGGAGATGGGAAAGTAGAAGTGGTAGAGGAAGAGGAGACAACTGTGACATTGGCCATGGAAGATAATTTCAGTCATTTAAACAATTAAAAATAAATGGTTAACACAAAATTTAAATTCGGTACAGCAAATGTAATGATTCTATTATACAGATCCAAAGATTAGACCCCAGTATAAATATAAAATTGGTATATGTGTATAAATATTTTAAAATATCTGAAATTTTTGTTTTACCAAAGCAACTGCCAAACTACCTACTCATAGCCAAAAATGTAAAATCATGAAACATAAGGATTGTTATTATCTATAACATTATTAATGTACCCAAATAGCTATTGATAACACGTTTTATGAACCAGGACCCTAACCTTACTCAATGGTCTTCTTCTTTTTATGAATCTATCATCCAGCCACAAATAGATGTTAAGGCCAGTATCTCCGTCGATATAGTACTCATGCTAGTACATATACCACTGGCAGTGAATTCAGTCACATTTACATGTAAGAGTTCGTATCCGGACACCTACCTCCTGGACATCCACCCCCCCCCCGATACCATCCCCAATCAACTACCCCCTAGGAAAACTACCCCCTTAGGCAACCACCCCCCGGGACGACTACCCCACAGTCAACTACCCCCTAGGACAACTACCCCCTAGGGCAACCACACCCGGGACGACTACCCCCAGTCAACTACCCCCTAGGACAACTACCCCCAGACAACTAACCCCAGACAACTACCCCCTAGGACGACTACCCCCAGACAACTAACCCCGGACAACTACCCCCTAGGACGACTAGCCCCAGAAACTTACCCCCGGACAACTACCCCCTAGGACCACTACCCCCAGACAACTTACCCCGGACAACTACCCCCTAGGACGACTACCCCCAGACAACTAACCCCTAGGATAGTTGTCCAAGGGGCTAGAGGGTGGTTGTCATAGGGGGTAGTTGTCTTAGGGGATAGTTGACCTGAGGATGGTATATCCGGGGGTGGGGGTCCAGGGGGTAGGTGTCCTAGCTAGAATCGTCAGAGTTACATGCATCCATACAACATCACCAGTCGCACCTGTCTCTCTACTAAAGGGAAACTCCACTTTGGCGTTGTGACCATAGTTTAAGCCACTGTACGAGACTAGCTTGTAAGCGCAGACTCTAACTTCACACTTTACCACAACTCCAAAATCCTTGAGCAGATCCTGGATATCATGTCAGTCTCTGGTTGTGTTGTCAGGAGTGGTTAAAATTGATACACTAAGCAAATAAATGTCCCTTAATTTGTTACCTACGGCAAGTATATGTTATTTTTAAGTTTTTCAATTACTTAGTATATCACAAAAAAATTCTGTCTACTCGAAATCTTCAATTGAAATGTCGAAAATATCCGCCTCTCTTTGCATAGAAAATCAGTCACGGCGCTGGTCTACTATTTATGACCTCACGTCCGGGAAAGAGTATATAGACCAGTTCACGGTTAGCACATTTACTGCAATGACCCCGAATATCCACAGATCTTCAAAACATGAAGAGGTCCCACTTTGTACATTGTGAAATAATCATTCCTACAGCGATGAAGGTGCTATATAACATAGCCTTTGTTTTCCCCTTTGAAAGAATACTTCCACCTGTGTATCATGAATTGCACTGAATGTGCAAGAATGAATAACGATTAAATAACTTTCATGAGCACGTATCCAGTATTTCGTCTCCGTGTATTTCACAATTTGTTCTGCAATGACCTTGATCTGCTCATGCTCAGACTGCAACCGTGAACTCGCTTATTCACGTACCCGGATGTTCCATAGCAAACATGTGCAGAGTGATACGATTTTCTGCATATTGTTGTTTCAAAGGCTGAAAAGTCGAATAAATCATAATTCTATGTACAATTCTTTACCTTCCCCTAGTACTTCATAGTATTAATATCAATTCCCCTTTTAAAAATTATGACATATACATGCCAACGATGTGCTAGTAGTCGATATTTTCACCATGTAATTTTTGTTTTGGTGTTGAAATCGGCCCAGGCACGGAGTGAACAGTAGCTGTCTACCCATGCACAGTTCATTACCATACACTACAGCGATCTCCCGATGGTTTCTTCTTCCTTTTTCCCAAGTTTTTCGCCTTCCTTGGCCCTGAAGATCCTTCATCTACCAATTCTGACACCGGTAGTCAGGAGCAAGTCTTTGTTAGTTGTTTTTCTTAGCTGGCAACGTCGCTTTCATTCTCTTGCAATTGCCGATAAACATATAACTAGCGCACGTACGTTCCATCACAAGCAAGCAGCGCCTAGAGCAGCGGCTTGGTCTTACCTCCCGATTCTGCTCGCTTCACGAACGTTCATGCAAGAGCCGCATCACTCGCCAAAATATTATAGAGGATGCGCGCTTGCATGATCTCGTTCAAGTTTGATATTTTACAACATAAAATGTTTAACTGGTACTGTATCCTTTTTTGAGGCAGTCACACACATCTATTAAGTACTATCATAGTTCTAGACCTATTCGTTTTACAAAACTGCTCCTGTACCTTATCTGATGACAATATATAATGCATCCGCCTATATTCATACATGCACGATTTAACTTTAATTCCTAAGCAGTAAACTAGTCTTAAATCTCTACCAAATAGGTGAATATGAGGATATAAAAAGAAATCAGCGACTGGAAAATGTTGCTTCGTTATTCTTCATTCAAATGAAAACAGAAAATCCATCAAATATACTCTTGAACAACAACAAATCTAAGCTCTGACAGGACAGCATTTACGTAGGGATATCACTGCCATTCACTCTCACTGAGCCCATGAGTCCCGTTCGTGACGTCACGGATAGAGGCCCGACTCTACGTGCACTTCCGGGTTTCACACTTAGATATTTTGGTAGAGTTTACTCGAATAAATTCATTATTCTAAACTTGTTTTGTCGGGTGGACACCATTTGGTGTTATTATGGGGGTTAAAAGCTTTCTATTTATGTAATTATCTCAGTATTTGGGATTGTCTTAGAGTATCAACTTTAAAGTACAGAGCCTGTAATTGGTCTCATAGTGCAGAAAATGTACCACACAACCTATTCTTCATTGACGAAATACGCCGTCTGTGTATTATTAGGGTGATCATACTGCCTGTGCACACAGTCTGCCCCACGAACACACACACACAACAGCAGTCAGTTGGTAGAAATAGCAATTTTGTAAATTTATTTTAAAAAAACTAAACAATATTTTTAAAATTTTATTTCCCATATATTTCAAGCATACCTTTCACTACAATTCTGTGAGGTTTCATTGTTATAGGCATGTGGGAAATATGTTAAATGATTTAATTAGAATATTGTCTTTTCAGCCATGTGTGACATGGCCCGCTGATCGCCCATTGACTCGCGCTGCTATTCTGCGTGGTGAAAATCACCTCAATGTATAAAACTCCCCTACAAACATGCAATATCCTTATGTGTTTCACCCATTGAATCAATTTGTTATTTGCACTCAAGGTAGCCACAACTGTACTGGGGTCACCAAATTTGTTGGTACTCTAAAATTTAGTCCATGTGGAATGTTATGGCCTGTTGAATGGTTTCTCGGAAAATCGTCATAAATCCTTAAATCTGACATCTTTTAAATAGAAAAAAATACTGTGATGTAGCTAAAAGTCTACAAATTTTTATCATATGATAGTTTTTACTGAATAATTTGTGAAACACATGAGGAAATAGCTGTGACGGTAATCCAATTAATTTCCATCGCCATATTTTATTGGCATTGCGAAAATATTTGGAATTTAAGGTTAATATTTGGTGTAAATATGATCTATGAATATATGATTTAAAAAATGCCCCAAAAATGAACAGTTTGACTTTCCTAATTTGCATGATGAGTGCGCGAATATATAATCAGCTGAAATGACCTAATTTGCATATTTGACGAATATTCATGATTTTTTTTTTTTTAATTTCAAATGAAATATATTTCCATACCTGTCTGATATACATAGGTTTCACTGATCTATCATGTTCGGTTTTGATTTGATTACATATGCGCGTAATTAGGCGGACTTAGTTATTTTCACAACTTGTTCATATCCGCAGATTCGCAAAAATGGCAAAAATGACTTATTTTGTTGGCTTCTGTTTCATCAAAACGGTAATAGATATATGAATGTTCTTTTTTGTATTTTTTTTACCACAAAGATGATATTTTAGTGTCTGATAATTTAATTCATTATTTGTGTCCAAGAAAGTGATGAATTAAGTTGTCAACTTTATCGAATTTTGCTATTTTTGCCAATTTGACCATTTCTGGCAGGTTTTTCGGTAATTTTGCGATATCAAAAAAATGGTATAAAATCACAACGCATTGACCGATTTCAATTCTATATTTTGTTTTTTTAAGCTTTCATGAAGCTTGATCATTTGCAACCATCAAATAACATGTGTTTGTTGCAATTATTTTTGGTGTGCTATACCTAGTATTATATCAAGGCCTTTCAACTCCCCAGGTTGTATATCCAATACCGAAACATTCTTATCTTGACTCAAAACTCATCTTTTCAAATTGCCATATCAATACTCAAGGATAAGTAATGTCGTAATTTTTTTCTTTGTAAGAACTTCTGTGTTTTCTATATATGCTTCTGTTTACTCATCTTCCTTTAATGATCTTGTTATATTTTACAGCATTGAAATGTCAACAGACATGAAATGCGCTTTAGAAGAACAAAGTAATATTAAGTATTATTATCATTATATAAACACAAGTACAAACACACACATACATGTAATATACCACTGATATTGAGCACAAATCTGTATTCCACCAACTCGCTTTCTCTCCCAAGCTCTCACCCCCACTCCGCACTCGAAAGCCTTTTCCTTTTCCAGCCTCTTGTACTCATACCTTTCCCCACTCCCCAAAATTCTCTCTCTCTCTCTCTCTCTTTCTCTTTTCTTACATATCCATTACTACCATGTTCATTATTTCCTCTCTGCAGCTGCTCCGCTCACGGTCTTACCATGTAATCATCACTTTCTTCCTTTATCATTCAATATTTCTCCTTTTCACTCGCTTCATCTAAAATATGGCCATTATTTTGTCTATCCCCTTTCACTCTCTGGCCCTCTCTCTAATAAAATATTTAACTTATTTAAACTTAACATTAAAGATTGAAAGTTAGTTTATGTTTTCCTTTGTTTAACATGATCGTAGACCTAGGGACAGGTTTAATTGAATTCTGAGAATACGGACCATTATGTTAATCAGTTTGGTGATACCTCACCTGTCCTAGGCAGGAGTTCTCCTACGCATTTGTAGTTGTGTTCGGTTTAACGAGTCGTAAGGTCGTAGGGTCAAGCTTATATGAAGCATAATCGCAAATAAATCTTTTTTACCAGAGGGTGGTTGGCGCCTCTAACCCCGTTATTGGCTTCTCTGTGTTGATTTCTTGTAAGCGATCAAAGCGAGCTCGCAAGAAACAGCTTCTCTCTCTTATAATAAATATTTGAGATAAAACAGCCCGAATATGTATACCTATTTTATTGTTTTGTCACTCACCGCAAGACCACATATGTTTTACAAAGGCAAGCTCTACAAGTTAAATAGGGTTCAATTGAAATTTTATTTGGTAACGAATTCGATATTATAAAAGCACTTTAGAATGTGTTTTATGACTTTAATATACCAATAGTACACCACGTTTATGTACTTGTATCCAATACAATTAAATTGCATGTTTCTTTCTTTTGGAGGTTATCATTTGCAAGGCGAAAGAAAATGTGAAATTTTTTACACGTAGTTGAGTATCCAATTAACGCACGTCAAGAATTATCAGAAGTAGACGATGGTTTGAAAGTGAATCAAACGCAATTTTGAGTGTTCTGTTCCCATTTTCTTATTTCTGATATAGGGGTCCGGCCAGCGTCACCACCTGAAAATCAAACACCAGACCAAAAAATGTATAAATACTTAAAAACATCGACAACAAAGTGAAATATCACTAATTCGCAAAACATATCGATAAAGATACCATGATCACCACAACTGGTGTTTTCGAGAAAGAAAAGGTGATTTTATTTTGATGATTTGCTCAAAACAACCCTTTTCAAACTACGCTTCATTAATCAAACAATTTTTATAATGTGTTTAATTTATGTACATGTATATTTCACATTGGTATTTATTTTATTCAAGGATATTTCCGTACTTATTTTAAACATGTATATTTTTATATCTTAATTTATCCTCAATTCTCGCTATATAATTTGCATACGAGTAAACAACGTTGTTATTACATATCAATTCAGAAGTCTAAAGCATTAGGCATAGTAGAAATGGTACTTAGTAAATACTTAAAAATATTATCACTATTATGATTGTTACTATTATTATTATCATTATTATAATTATTATTATCATCGTCATGATTATGTATATCATTATAATTAGAAAAAGGAGAAGCAGTAGTAGTAGTAGTAGAACAATCATTCTTCGCAGGAGTATAATTTTATTATTATCATTATTAATATCATTCTTATTATCATTAATATTATGATTGTTATTATTATTATTATTGTTGTTATTAAAATGACTACAATTCTAATGTGTAATCCATGCAGTCTACACTCCCACAAATAGATTCGTAGGCTAATCATCAAACGAGAAATAGGAATTGTACCCACCTAGACGTATAGGAGCTTGTTAGTACTTCCACTTCCTGCGTTAGAAATCTTGTTGTTGGAGGTGTTTGCCAGCATTTTTGAACTGCTTCCGTAGCAAGCAATGGCACCTATAAAAATTACAGTTAATAGAACGAAAATAAAACCAATTTAGTCATGCAAACATAGGTTTCCGCTTCGTAGGTACAAAACATAAAATATGAACCATGTGTGTCAGGGAGCGTACTATTATTAGTATTCGTATTAGTATTAGGTCCTTTGCAGACGAGTTCTTTCCCTAATAATAAAATATAATAGGCATTTCTAGAATAAGTATAAGGTCCTTTGCAGACGAGTTCTTTCCATAATAATAACATATAATAGGCATTTCTATAGCGCCATCTATCTAGATAATTCTATTCCGAGGCACATTTATTATTACCCCGGCTTTAGCCTAGCAGCCGTTTATACAGCGCTCCAGCATTTCAAGGAATTAATTCATGCCAGATACCCATTTACATAACCTGGGTTGAGTGTGGCAAATGTAGATCAATGTCTTGCCAAAGGATATTAGTGCCACGACTCGAACCGCGGACCTTGCGATCGACAGTCCGGCGACGTATCCACTCGACCACGACACCCTAGCTCGATCAATGACATTCAAGAATAGGAATTCATAGAACATGGGTAGACGCAAGTAGTAGAGTGTAGACTCTGTAGCCAGAGATGTGCTGGACAAGCACAGGGTTTCCGATTTGGTCCGAAAATCAACTTTGTCATGCAAAGCACTAGCATTTTAAACATAGATCGAATCAGAACATAGAATACGTGGACATACAAGGGCAATTCAACGACAAAATAGAACACAATAAAACCAATAATTACCTACATATGTACATGTGAAATCATCTATAATAGCGTGGTCCTAGTAATGTGGTGGAGTTTTTAAACAAAAAACTATTTAAAATCCATGCATACCAGCAACGTGTGGGCAGGCCATGGAGGTTCCGCTGATTGTTTTGGTAGCACTGTTACTAGTATACCAAGTGGATGTGATGGAAGTACCAGGAGCAAAGATGTCTAGGCAGCTTCCGTAGTTGGAGAAGGAGGAACGCTTATCGCTACTGTCGGTAGCTCCAACAGTGATTGCCTGCAATGTTAAAGTGTTTTGTTCATTTTAGCTTTGATATTAATGAGAATAATGACGATTGACGAAGATGGCAATTACAAAAATAATCAAAGTAATACTAATATAAATAATGATAGTATTATTGATGATGATAATGACAATAACAATAACGAAAATACATGTAAAACTTCGTTTCAATTCCATTCAATTTTAATTCAATATATTTAAAAAAAAAGAAAAAAGTTGTCCGAGGACTAATTGCAAAATATTCACGATGTAAAAATGGTCATTGAATAGGATAATTGATTAAAAAAGTAAAATGTATTAAAGGAAATAATAATTATAAATCAAATCGCACTTCGGAACAAAACGTTTATAGTTGTTCAAAATAGAAGTTAAAGACTACTCGAAAACTTAGTTGAAAAGTAGTTTGTAAAAGTAATGATGACCATGATGATACTACCACTGCCATCATTACCACTAACTAAAAATAATAATAATTATAATAGTTTTTTTTATGATAATGGTGATAATCATGATGCTGAAAGTAACAGTTACCTAAATAATGATCACGTTTTTTGCTTAAGCTCTTCCCCTTTTTTCCTCAATTAACAATGAGCTTACTAAGAATATTTAGAAATCAGTTTGAATAAATCAGTTAGATGTATCTTGTCATAATGGTGTTACAAGGTGAAGATGTCCAAAGCTTTCGATGTGGTCATTTTTTGTTTTTTCTTTCTTTTTGTCAACACAACTGAAACTGCTATAGCACCCCTATTCAATATTTTAGATCGAGTTCTGTCGGTGCTTGGAAACGAAACTGACTTAAGGTAATTGAAAAGTTTAATGACCATAATGTAGTACATAAGATTATTTGTAGTGACGTGTATGGATAACACTACACACCTTTTTAGAACAATAATAATGAGTAATTTGTTTACACATATCAACAAGTCTAATACTAAAGAATAACGGAACTTAACAATCCCGACCTTCAAGGGCTAGCATGAAATAGACCTTAAAGCCCCACTGTCCTACTTGTAGCTACTTGCTCCCTCTATATAAAAAACTTCCCCAATCGGTGCCTGTTGGTCCCCCATGATCCTCTTTTTCTTATGTTAGTTGAGAGCTGAGTTAATGAGATAGCCACATGTCGGTGACCTCGCTGTGTGGTCTAATCCCTTCTGGCCCAGTATTATTAACGGACTTTAAGACAATAGTTAAACTTACGGAGGAAGCACGAGCTGGAGAATAATTGCAAGCATTCTTGTTGTCATTACCAGCGGCCACGGCAGTTGGAACTCCTGCATTGACCAAGTTCTTGACGGCGTTGTCCAGGGAAGTTGAGGCGCCTCCTCCAAGAGACATCGAGGCAACCAGATTCGAACTCGACTTTGCAGCATTTATTACATAATTTATCCCTGTGAAAAGGAATTAGACCCAATATGTTAAGGGGGAAAAAGATATTACACGTGCGTCAATAAAACGGAATATGAATGTTATGACATGTTTGTTGTAAGCTTGGCAGATATAACCCTGACCCGCCCAAGTCGGTATTTTTACCTGGGGCGGGATAAAAACGAATTGTTATCATCCAGGAATAATCAGGAAAAATGCCTCTCATTCCAAGTTTTAATAGAGATTGAAAAGAGGAGATTATATATATCTTTCTATCGTCGTCATCTCAGAATGTTTTAAACATAGCTCCCTCCTCGTGTCTGCAATAACTGTTTGGAATCAATTGGAAACATCATCGAAAATGGCAAGTTCTGTGAACACCTTTAAATATATGGTCAAACGATCTTGTAATAATATAGATGCCCAGTAATAGAATACCGAGAGGATTCTATTACATCTCATGATTGAACTCTGACCTTTCTTTGTTCATTATATTTCAACGCTTTTCTCTTATGTGATCCATTATCATTGATTTTAGGACGCGTTTACTATACACCTGTACATGTAGTCTATCCATCATCATATTTGATGGACCTTGCTTCATAGCTCTTCCAAAGTAGTATAACATGAAGCTTTTCAAATTGAATTAATGACATTTTTTTCATTATCAGGATGAAACATATCGTATTGTATTAGTATTTAGCTAGTATTTTTAAATGCTATATTAATTCCAATTAACGTTTACTATTAAACAACGAACTCAATTTTGCAATTGCAATGTAAATATGTATTTAAACCTTTGGGAATCTCATGTGTGGCTTAACTTTGACACAAGATCGTCTTTCTACTTTGTTTATGAACTTCCGAAACTATACGAGGATATTTTCCAAAAACAAACAGTGTCTAAAAGTAAAATTTCTATTTAACCAAATTTAAGATTATCTGTCCATAGAATACGATATTACAAATATGCAACAGTATTTAGTTTTCAAAAGTCCATACTTGTATACATATATATATATATATATACTTATTTTCTTCTTTGTCTCATTCTGTTTTTATTGTAACGAGTATATATTCATGATTGTTACCAAGCAGGGCCTCATGGTGGACCACCTCTCTTGGGGAAAATACCCTGTAAAAATGTCAGAAATACATAAGTAAATAAATCTCTGTAGTACAAAAATAGATCTTATATTTTCGAAGTATTATCAGGGGTTCCAGATTTTTGCTGACAATATTGACGTATGTTTTACCATTGATGATACCACTGTTGCTGCCAGTACCAAGACAGTTCAGAACCTTGACTCCCCTGATTTGGACTGATTTGGCCACTCCGTAGGTTTTGGAGCCGACTGTCCCAGCGCAGTGAGTTCCATGTCCGTTGCAATCTTCCTGTTGTGCAAAGCAATTCATTTTTCAGGTCTATTTATTTCATATCCCACTTTCATAGGCAAATATAACAATAGTAAGGCTACAGCCCATTCCCTCACAGCCAAACTACAATTAGGTCACCTATTGCATAGGTAAGTGTAACGTCAGTTTTGAATCTAGCATTATGATAAAACTTGTTTCGCTTGCAGAATTCCTATGTTCATAATAGAAAATACAATTTTCCAAACTAACATACTGCACAAACAAATTGAAAATGATTGATCTACCTAAAACGTTAAATAATCTTAACCTAATGCTATGGTCACATTACCCAAAAGTAGCCTGCCCGGCGGCCGAGCGGCGGGTTTTTAACCAATTCTGCCCGGCGGCCGCCCTGGCACCGCTCGTTTTTAGGGCATCGCTCGGTCGCCGCTGAAGTTTTAGCGCGGAGATAAAATTTGGGCGGCGCCCGCTCACTTTTCACTCGCCGCCCAAAATACGCTCGGTGCCTGGGCGCTCGCCGCCCGGGCAACGACCTAATCGTTGGGCGATGCCTAATTCCAGCAGCGACCGAGCAGGCTACTGATCAGTCGGTCGCTGCTCTGATTTGTGACCATAGCTTAAGGAAGGAGATCGTAAATTGTAAACAATACTCACGTTATTCCCGGTAGCATAGTTAACCGATTGCTTCGCACGACCACCGAAGTCATTGTGGGTCGCCCTAACGCCTGTGTCGATTACATACACAGTTTTCCCACTCCCAGCTCCTGTGAAAGATATGAACAATTGATAATGAACAATTATTATCATCATCATCATCATCATCATATATTATAATAATAACAATTACAAAAATACTAATGACATAACAAAAGTTCTCTATGAAGGTTATTTAATTGCCGGGAAAACTACGTTCTTCCGGTATTTTACTATCCCACACACATATACACACACGCGCGCACCCACACTCTTACACGCACACACACACATGCACACACACGCAAAAGAACGCATTATAAAAACAACTAGCGATGCAATTCAAACGGTCGAGACTGTCAGTATCTTTTGAAATCGTTTGTAATGTTGTACCTCTGAAGTTTCACACAATGCTTATGTCTGAAATATTTCCCCCAATGAATCGTTATGTTACTGATGCTGTACAGGATAGTGCTGTTTCTTACCGTTATGTGATGAATATTTGTTGTTAAGTGGGAGACTTCTTTGGTCGACACGATCCAGACCCCATGTGACTTGAGTACGGTAGACACCATCTTGTTCAACATACTCAACGGCGGGAAGTCTGCGGACCTGGGTGAAGGATGAAAATTATACGTACATTAGATATTATCGCTATAGATTCCTTTGAAAAGGGCTGCTGTCGGCGTTTTATAATAAATATTGCATTTATTTTAAAATGGAAACGGACAAGTATATTTGAATAATGTGAGGTCGAATTCACAGGAACCAGCGGAAGGAGAATTTGTCCACATAAAAATTGTTAGCAAGATTGAAAAATTTGGTTAATAGGGGTTTTCGATTATATTCAATTTTGATTTATACCAGCTTGCCCAGAACTCCGGTATAATACCATTTCCAAAACTAAATAGTGAAAAGTTTTTTTTCTACAAGGGGCACTGTCAGTGGATGTTTTCAACATTGTTTGACCAAAAAATATATCTAGAACGAAACGAAGAAAAATACTTTGGTAGGTTTGGTATTATTTCTGTTCTGCCAAGTTTCCCATCGAGTGGTACCGGTGAATTTGCCGTCTATTATTGTATTTTAGAGTCAGAAAAAATATATCCATCGGGCATGCGCTTGCCACAGAAAATTTAAAAGAGTGAAAATCCGAGAAGCTCGGTCATGCTATTATAGTTGAGATTTTGTTTAAATTGTGTCTGTTTGCATGAAGTACATTGAGAACAAAAAGTGCCTCTAAACTTAAAATGTTATAGGAAAAAGCATTCATGCTCAAATCCTAACACTACAAAGAAGGATCTTCAATAAGGCGTTCTCTTCTCACTCCAGGGAAAGAAGAGTTTCATTAAACCCGTGTATCAATCCCCTCCTCTCCTCGATGCAGAAGGCTCTAAGAGAAGATAAACCTAAAACTAGGAAGGTGACCTAAGATAATTACTTACGATATCGAGGATATCATCTTCGAGCTCGGCAGCGAATCCATAGATGGCGTCTCTCATGATGGCGCCGACCTTTCCGCCGGAGAGACGAACGGTAACGGCCAATTCATCAACGTCGAATTCTTCCTGTAATAGTAGGCGATTACATGTTAAATAGCCCTTTTTTTAAATAAAAGTTCCTACTTCGCTTAATTTCGTTTCAAGGTCAGTGCGTTTCTGTCTGGAAAGGCACAGCGAAAAGTACATTCCAAAGGGGATTGTTATGAAGTAAGCACTTTGCTTTATGCGTGCAATGATGATGAGTCTCCTCTAGATTGGGCCTCCTTTATGTCCTATTCGAGGGACTGGGATTTTTCCACTGTAACCTAGCCTGCGTCTATGAAACAGGGGAACGCAGGCTTCGGTCATCTTCATGGGTTGGATTCGAACCTATGACCTTTTGTTCGACAGGCAGATGATTTACCAACTGAGCCAACTCGCCTTCTGGGAGTGGAACAATGAAGGACACATGCCCTTTCCTTTTTTCGTTTTGTATAATTAAATGCACACTTCGTTGGAGCAATAAAAGTGGTAACTTTCCCGATCAAAATATTGCTATTATGAATCCAATTTCTTGAATATCAAATGAAAGAAAAAGGACTTTGTTACTTGCAAAAAAACTAATAAATACTTTTTATGGGGTGTAGAATGTATTAATTTATGTAAAAAACATGCTTTTGCTTTTCGTTCGAATAACGTAAGAAGAGATGTTTCAGCTCTGAAAAGCTTGGAACAGTTGATTCATTATCATCAGGTTACACTTGAGTAGCAGTGAGGTAGTAAGAAAAGTCTTTTTACTTTGTAATGTCTAAGTCGTGATGTTGACCACAGAACCTATTGCTATATGAACAAAACTTAAGTTTCTTCTGTTCTGGGTTTCAGGATACTGGTAGTGACGTTAAAATAACCTAATACTTACATTCAGCTTGATGATGTACTTTCCTTGGATGGGCTCAGAGTTCTCTAGCAGAGGGGCGAGCTCGGCAGTGGCAACAGCCACCAGGAGAAGCGAAATGAAACAACGCATCATGACTGAAAAAGAAAAGACACACAAGAAGTAATGAATACCCGATGGAGAATGTTTCTAAGCAAATTGGAACAAAGACGGGAATTTTCTGAAGATTCCTGCGCCATTATTTGATGATATGAATTGAATAGGAAGGAAGTCCCTTCATTTATTGACCATTTAAAACAACAAAATATACAAAACATCAATACAATAGAAGAATAATATCAAAGAACAACAACATACAAAATTAATAATGGTCAGGGTCCCTGAGAAGCAAGACTGCTTGTAGTCGGGACCCTTTATACAAGTACATTATAATATAAATATAAATTTAAATGCACACACACGCACACACACACACACACACACACACGAATGGGGCATTAAGAGGAAGGAAAAATACAAGAGAAAGAGCTACGAAGAGAGATCGAGATTATTTAAAGAACTGAATAAACGTAACTTGCACAATACTTTTAATCTGGATAGTGTTGTGCTATTTGTAATGTTACTACTTAACGAATTCCATTCATGCACCCCTGTGAACCTAATTGAATTGCGAACATAATTGAATCTAGAGAAGGGTTTATGTGAATCTTGATGTTGTCTAGTTAAATGAGTGTGAAATTTTGAGTTTCTTTGAAACATGTTAGAAACAAATTCTGGAAGAGCGCCTTTATTATATTTATACATAAAAATCCAGGTATTCAATCTTATCAGTTCAAAAAGAGGCATAATTTTATATTTAACAAAAAGTGGCGCGCTTGGAGTCATATAATGAGAGCTAGTCAACAGACGAACTGCTTTCTTTTGTAAAATAAATAATTTTGATAAGTTTGATTTGAAAGTATTGCCCCAAATTATAGTACAATAGTTCAGATGAGGAAGTAATATAGCATAATAAATATTAAGTAATATTCTGAGGGGTAAAAAATTCTTAAGTCTATAGAATACACCAATACATTTGAGCAATTTATTACAGACATTATCAATATGTTTTTTCCAATCTAAATTTTCTTGGATGGTTACTCCTAAGAAGTCAATGCAATCTTTTCTTTCGATAGCAATATCATCAATTTTTACAACTTCAATGTCACTTAATACCTTTCTCTTCCTAGGATGGAAAATTACATATTTAGTTTTTTCAAAATTAAGTTGCAATTTATTACATTTGAACCAATTATTCAAAATACACAATTCTGAATTTACAGTGAAAATCAATTGAGATATATTAGCACGGGGGAACACAACAGCAGTGTCATCCGCAAAGAGAGAAAACTTCAATAATTTTGATGAATTAACAATGTCATTTACATATAAAATTAACAATGTCATTTACATATAAAATAAACTGAAACAGATATCTGAATATCTAGCCCTAGTTTGGATGTGCTGATCATTCTGACTCTTCCTATGAAGGATCAGAAGACATAATGGCCCGCAAATGTGAACAACTTACCAGATTCTTGGCCTCGGACGAGTGATGATCTAGAAGAAAGCTTCGGTTGGTCTGCAGGGTGATGATCTAGAAGAGCACTGATCAGATCTGGTGATTAGCTAGGCATGATGAGCTGTATTTAAATCTTTTTAGAGCAACAGATGGAGCTTTCCCGAGGATCGCGTGATGCAACGTGCAACGTGCTGGGCAAAGGTGAGACAAACACGTGATCAAAATGCATGACAAGCAATAACTTTTATTTCTATTGTCTGTTCTTTTAATCTCATCAGTGTCTAAAATGCAACTACGTCTAAGCAAGATGTGTTATTTATTTTGTCTCTCTTATTATCTTTATGAGTTAAAGGTCGTAGATGCATGTCTGAATTCATTAGAACATTCTTATTATAATGTATTTTCATTATTATTTAGTCGATTCTTACGTCGGTAAAGAGAGTGTTTTATTATTTGGTCGAATTTACGGATTTTGGTAGTTTTACAGTGAATTGCTTCATTGTAAAATAATAATCAAAAGTTCTGAATATTGAAGAAAGAAAAACTATATTAGATATGAGGTTTATTCCTCGTCAGCTTTTGAAAGTTTAACTAAAGTAGGCTCACTTGCTTTGCTTGCATTGCAAAACAGATCCAGGATGACTGCTGTATTAAAGATGGAGATTGAAACAAATCAAACCATATTGTTGTCACTTACACTAGATGTTATTAAAGGAAACAGAAACCTTCATGCTAAGTTACTTTTATTGTAAAGTTTAAAAGATTTGAATAAAATCAGTGAAAATTTGAACAAAATCGGGCAAGGAATAAGGAAGTTAAAGCTTTTTGAAATGACTAGTCACTAGAGGGCGATATTCAATTTGATGACATCATCTGTGGACAACTCTCCATGCCTTTTGTACATAAAATTTCACATTTTTTGTTTTCTTCGTATTTATTTGTGTTCTTGATCCGACTTCATAACATGTGATGTAGAATATCATTTTGCATTCTATACCTTGCTTTCAGGGGAGTAGATTATCTCAATCACAAGAAAGAAGGAAAAACATAAAATTTGATGTACAAAAGGCATGGAGAGTTGTCCACAGATAATGTCATCAATTTGAATATCGCCCACTAGTGACTAGTCATTTCAAAAAGCTTTAACTTGCTTATTCCTTGCCCGATTTTGTTCAAATTTTCACTAATTTTATTCAAATACCTTAAACATTACAATAAAAGTAACTTAGTATGAAGGTTTTGGTTCCCTTTAAATAACGGTATTAGATATAAATTATGTTTTAAAGTATGCCTTACAAAACTTATGGTAGCTCTCATGGTTTGGTAATCATTATTTATTCTTCTTTGGTGATAGAAAGCAAATATTAATCGACTACGAGGGTAATGGTGCAAACTATCATCGCCGAGGTGATCTCGGGGCTTCTATCTTTCCGAGCCGCAAGGAAAATAATTTCAGAGCTTTCAGCAATTTTTTGTCAAGCTGCTGATTCATCTGTTTTGGCAATGTCAAAAATGATGGCATGCTCGACGCGATTTTGGTGATAAGAATTTTGTTTACAGAAATTATTTCTATATTATCTTGAGAACAGACAGATGTCAATGTTTGCTGGTAAGGGTTAACGCCTTATAGTGTAAGAGTTCTTTTCATTTTGCACGTAGGCCCAGGGTGACCAGACGTTCCGAGGTTTATGAACTTTTTCGTCCAGTGTCCCGTTTCAAACCACTTCGGGACGCAATTTTGTCCCGTATTTAAAAATTATTAAAAAAATATAAATAAATTTTTAAAAAAAAGAATTTAAAAAAAAAAAGGATATCGGTGGAATCGATCGCCGATATCGCGTGCATCCAGTAAAAATAATTACATGGTAATTGACTAATCAGATTGCAGGGATTCTTCTACCCATCTTATAATTGCCAATAAAGCATGATTAATTTTTCTGACCATTTTGTCATGTAATGATTGTGACAATAATTATGATCTTTTTCTGACAGATAAAATTATATCTTCTTAGAATTTTATTGATCAGTCGACCAATCTCTATGATTGTTTAGATTGATCACAACATTTCTTAAAAGATATAAACTTTATCCATCAAGAATTTATCATAATTGTCACAACTCTGTTGGTAGGAGTGTATCTTATCAAACATAATTTTTGTTATGAAATGACATTTTAACCATAACAAAGTTTTCGTTTTTTTTTGCTCGTCCGCTTTGCTCACTCATTAATTTGCTACTACCTTGAATATTTTAATAATAATAATAATAATAATAATAATAGCCTAATAGTCCACTCCAAATTTATTAAACCGAAACGGAATTTTTTTTTTGCCCAATTGATCGTGAGCCCGGCAGCCACTGAGCAGCGCCAGATCGACGTTGCTCTATCCCTTATTGTTGAACGCCAAACAAGGTAGCAACAACTCCCAACGTCTTTTGGTATGACGCGGCCGGGATTCGAACCCAAGACCTCCCGGTTGTGAGGCGGACGCTCTACTGACTGAGCCAACACGCCGATTTGCCGTCTATTGTGAAGTCGATGGCCTTCGTGCAATAACCAGTGAACTTTAACACACTCACCTTCTAACATAGGCCTACATCAAAACCATTCACCAAACAATGACACCTGTCTATTCCCAAGATGTTCCTGATATGATAGTCAATTTTGGAATAATTTTTATCTCAGAAATATTATTATCAAAATAATAGGTTATGAAAATATGGTTATGTCATATTCGCTCAAAGAATACAAGACACGTGCCTATTCTTTAGATGTTCCTAATATGATATTCAATTTTGGAATAATATTTATCTTAGAATATTATTATCAAAATATATGTAATAGGTTATGAAGATATGGTTATGTTATATTTGCTCAAAGAATACAAGACACCTGCCTATTTTCAAGATGTTCCTGATATGATATTTAATTTTGGAATAATTTTTAACTCAGAATATTATTATCAAAATATATGTAATAGGTTATGAAGATATGGTTATGTATCTGCTCAAAGAATACAAGACACGTGGACTGTTGGTTTTATAACACGTGCTCTATCGACAACTGCGCCACTGTCAATATTTTAAACTAATTCCGAACTTTATTCTTCTCTTTTCACACTTGTTTTGCTTAGACCCGTACTATCCCTAACCCGGACTAACTTGTTTGGCTTTTCTCACTGCAATTCGTTAGCCCCGTAGCTGCATAGCGTTAATATTAATTAATTCGCTCCATTACGTAGTCCCGGACTATTTTTTCGTTTCTGTTCTCCTTCATTTGATTGGCACCGCAATTGCGGAGTCAGCACCACAATTGGGGGGGGGGGGGGTAGCCCTGCTATTTTGCAGGGCCAGCTAACCCCGTACTATAGGTGGGGCTAAGACCACTCTTTTACCCCACCTATAGTACGGGGTTAGGCAAAATTTTGCCAATGTGAAAACAGTATAACAAAAGTAAAATGTTGAGGGTAGAGATGAATAAATGTCTACAAAAATCAAACAACATTTGTTCTCTGTTTTATTTTATTTGTATTTATTACATATGTTTTTAAATAACATGTACAACCATGCGGTTAAACATTGCATAAGAAAATACATCAATACATATAATTCCATTAACCAGAGTCCTATATGATTATGATAAATCTTGTTATTAAAACAACTGCCAAATTACCTACTCATAGCTAAAAATGTAAAGTCATGAAACATAAGGATTTTATTATCTTATAACAATTATTGTACCTTAATTGCTATTGATAACAAGTTTTATGAAACGTAGCCCTTAACTTACTTGATGGCCATGGTATTTTTAATAATTTATTATCCAACTACACAAAGAAAGGCCAGGATCCTCCTCGAAATAATACCCATGCTAGTTCTTATCGAGGGTTCAGTGACACAAAGACGTAACTCCATATTTTGCCAAAATGAGTATTTCATAGCAAAATGTTCAGAGAAATGTGGGCTTTCCAGGAAACACAAAGACTTAACTCCACCCAACACCCCCTTTGAAGTCAATGGCTAGTGAAACATAGACTTAAGTATTTAAGGTCCTAGTGCTCAGTGACACTTAAACCATTTTTTTCTCAAAATGGCCAAAATGGAGTTACGTCTTTGTGTCACTGACCCCTCGATCTGCAATTGGCAGAGAATTCAGTCACATACATGAATCCATACAGCATCACCCATCTCTCTACTAAAGTGGAACTTCACCCTGATATTGCTTTGTTTTTAATATATTAAGCAGAAAAATGAGAGAAACAGGTCGGTGACAGTTTGAGTAATTTCTCATTAAAAACAAGAAAGTTATTAATTTAAGGGGAAATCCCCCCCCCCTGATATTACATTTTTAATATACATAAGCAGAAAAATGAGAGAAACAATGACAGTTTGAGCAACGTATACATCATCTGTTGCCAACTTGTGTTTCACTGATGACAACTTCAAAAAGGCATAACTTTTTTTAATCGGATATTGCTGAAACTTTCGCGACTTTGTTTCTCTCATTTTTCTGCCCTCATCAAAACCAACTAAATGTTAGGGTGGACTTCCCCTATAGATATCATGTTCTGAGCAGATAATCTTGTTCTTAAATAACAGATTGTCACCCAAACATGTATACATGTATATATTGAAATTTCATGTTCAACACTACAACCTACTAATTTTCTGAGCTCCATGTATGATCTGGCCTCAAGACATTATTTTGGAGGAAGGGGGTGGGGGAAGGGGGGTGGCATCTGTCTAAATATCAGTTATCAATTTTTTAGCAATCCAAATCTTTATGTAATATAAATTAATATGGTCGTCCAAAGTTGAGATGTAAAAACTATATCACCTCGCTAACCGAATAGAAGATGAATGTTGCCCAAATATTTGTTTCAGTTTTCATATCCTTGATTGGTCCACAGCCCCCTGCCCCCCCCCCCCCCCCCCCCCGTTCGCCTCATATGCCTATACCTTGGGTTAATGGGCCCATGCCCTTTTTACTGCAGGAACTCAGGGAAGGGTTTGATGACTAAATTAATCTTCTTCATCTTTTCAATCAGCGGTTCACAGGTTAGAAAAATGTCTGGCAGAGCAGTTCCTCTTTTATCCTGTGAGTAATTGAACAATATAGCGCCACCATTAACAAAAAAAAATGCACTGCTTATTAAGAAATTACACACAATGTTCTCAGTTTTTCATTTGCTGAATTAATTTTGGAAAAGCTCCTACAGAGCAACTCCTCTTTTGATGTATGAGTAAATGTGTCCTCTACAATATCGCCACCACTAAATCTGCAGTGATGTTAAAGAATGTAACAACACAACGTTCTCCCTTATTTGATGATAGAGCAACACCTCTTTTGACGTTTTTAGTAAATACCTCTTACATGTACAAGCCACCATCACCAAACCTGAATTCTTCCAGGGGAGGTTGACTGCCAATGCTCTGCCATATATATTCACGAGGGGTTAGAAAAGCTCTGACAGAGTGATCGACGCCTCTTGATTCCTTAAAAATTATCAAAGCCGGCTTTTCATTTAGGTTTGCTCGGAGGCTCTGCAGGATTTTCTTGCTGGTCCTCATTTGGACCCATCTCTAAATGGCCTTTTGGATCAACCTTTCTCCCATCAATGTGCCCCTCAAAGTTGTCCTCCTTTCCGGTTTGGTCACTCGAAGGAAACCATGTCTTGTAGACTGGCAACGAGAACATCTTGGCAAACTTTGGGGACCTGGAGAGCATAGCAGCGTCCAGGATGAGGTTAGGCACTTCTTGCACTTCCTTCTCCGGTGAGGCACCCAGAGACTTGGATGTCCTTGTTCCGAAATTGATGGCTAGAGTTTGTGGCTCTATGGGAGGGAGGTTCTGTTTATCGATCTTGGCGCTGCATTGGTCTTCGGGAGGTGTTTCTGGGATCGTGGAGATGCAGTTCGTATGGTCTCTAGGATGCTTTTTCTTTTGATTCTTTCGCGGGTGCATCAACGCCTTGGATCCGATACTTAACTGGCTTTTTGGATCCTTGATAGGATTCAACTGAGGGGTTTTCAGAGTCTGATTTTTTCGTGATGTCTTTGCCTTCTTTGCTCCAAGATGAGGCACAACATCTTGCCACGTTACCGATCGTATGTCCTGCGGCTGCCCAAGCTTCTTCTCCACTATGTCTCTCAGCTTGCGATCAAGATTTCCTTCTGTCTCTCTAACTGATTCATCAGCACTCGCTTCCAGAGATTTCTTTATTTTTGTAACCTTCTCCACGACCTTGACTTGACCTTGGTTATTTGATGGAACTGCGGTTGTGTTGTTTGAGCTTGTGTTGTATAAAAGCGCTTGGTTGCGGAGTAGGATTGCCTGCCTGAGGGTGCTGTCTTCAAGAAAGCCATCTTTTGCCCATCCAATGTCGTCCTGGCTATTGGAACGTTCCCCTAGATCTTCAAACAAACTGGTGCCCCGGGTGTGCACCTGCAGGTCTGTGATTGCTTGAAGGGAAGCCGATGAAGGGTGTAGTATGGACACGTTTCCATGAAAATAGTCGTGTTCGTTGTCTTCTTTGTTTTGGTGTTTGGTATGATCATGATCCTTGCAGGACGTGTCGCTTTGTGGAGATGTGTGAATCCTTCTCCTGCGTTCATGGGATGATATACCCTCTTCTTCGTCTGAATATCCAAAGAGAAAATGAGACAGAGACAGATAACTTAATTAGGGTGAAGAAAAATGTGAGAGTACAGTCAAGTCGACAAATTATGATCACATGGGTACCTCAATGAAATTCTGGCTGCAGCCCAAAACAGATCATTCAAAGTAGGCTATCGGTCTTCACATCAATGATAAAGGGGACTTGACAGAATCTAACAGATCTTGCTTGTTATATTTGTGAAAAGGCTAGGTATTTTAATAAGGGATGAACTGACATTTTGACCAACTTAATCTATTTCAAAATATCAACAACAACACATTTTGAATCCCTAAGAACAAATGTGTACCTTCATGTAGTAATTGTTGCAATAGCCCTAAATAATGGTGACTTTATACAGCAATTTCCTTGATACAGACATGCTGCAATTGTAATGAGGCGGAGCTCTATAAGAACATATACATATGTTTCTTGGATTTGTTACACATCATAAACTATTTTGATGCCACATCAACCATCTCAAAAGAAATCTTCTTAGGTTTGAATCTATTAAAACCTGATTGCAAAAGTAATTGATATCAATAGGCTTGACCATCCCCTATTGAATGTGCACATACTACAATGACATAATCGGAACAGAATTTCTCTGAGACTTTACCTTTAGGTCATTTCTCGTGAGTCTTTCCAATCAGTCAAACCTGCTTTAGTGACCACCTGTCTACAAAGACTACATTTTTGATTCCCTTGAAAATGGTTTCTCATTGAAACATGCACTGAAGGAACCTGTCTACAAAGACCACTTTTTGTGTTTCCCTTGGGCGGTCGCTATATGCCATGATATGCCATGTTTACCTTCATACAAGTCTTTGTTGCTTCGTAGGTTTCCACGTGGAGACTGTTGTGCATGTTCAGAGCTGTTAGACTTCTTGGCTTCCTCGCTAGGTTCACGTTTCTGTCTCTGCTTTGCTTTCAAACCTCCTTTCTTTTCTGTTCAGGGAGAAATAGTGAAAGACTCATAATCTTACTGTTTGTCACAGATCACTCTTTCCTTTTTTTCTTCTTCCTTTTGTTCATTATTTCTCTTCTTCCTTTTTCATTATTATCTTCTTCTTCTCATAGTCGTCTTTGTCTTTCTTCATTATCTTCTTCTTCTTTCTTTTAAATTTCAAATCATATCTGGTCTGAGGGCTGAAAGCACACCAAATACTTATGCTAATTACCCTGTAGCCCCCCCCCCCCCCCCCCTCTTCATCCCAATTTTTAGTTACGTAACTGCAAACAGGTAAAAGTGTTTAAATTACCCCCCCCCCCCCCCCCAAAAAAAAAAAAAAAAAAAAAAAACGAATTCTTCCTGCAGTACAAAACAGATCATTAAAAATCGGCTATAATTTTGCTTGTAATATTTTTGAAACGGCTATGTAATGTAATAAAGGATGTATTGATATTTTAACCAACTTTTAATCTATTTCAAAGTATCAAAATGTATTCTTTTTTAATCCCTCAGAACCAACGTCTACTTTCATGTAGCAAGTGTTGCAATAGCCCTACATACTGGTTACTTTATAACAATTTCCTTGATACAGACATGCTGCTCATGTATTGATGTGGCGCTCTAATAAAAAACATGTTACTTAGATTTGTTACATATGACAAACAATTTTGTTGCCACATGAAAAGAAATCTTCTTAGGATTGAATCTATTAAAACATGATCGCAAAAGCAATATTAATAGGCTTGCATGACATTCCTTATTGAATGTGCACATTCTACAATGATAATCCAATAGAATTTCTCTGAGACTTTACCACAACCTATCGAAATCGACCTTGAGTTCATTTTTTGTGAGTCTTTTCAATCATGTTTCAAGTATACAGTCAAACCTGCTGTGACCACCTGTCTACAAAGACCACATTTTTGATTCCCTTGAAAATGGTTTCTCATTGAAACATGCACTGAAGGAACCTGTCTACAAAGACCACTTTTTGTGTTTCCCTTGGGCGGTCGCTACAGACAGGTTTGACTGTATTTCTCCATGATATGCCATGTTTACCTTCATACAAGTCTTTGTTGCTTCGTAGGTTTCCACGTGGAGACTGTTGTGTTTGACCAGAGCTGTTAGACTTCTTGGCTAGTACGCTAGGTTCGAGCTTCCGTCTCTGCTTCGCTTTCAAACCTCCTTTCTTTTCTGCTTGGGGTGAAATGGTGAGAGATGTATGATCTTACTGTTTGTCACAGATCACTCTATTCTTCTTTTTGTTCATTATTTCGCTCCTTCTTTTTATACTTCTCTGGCCTCTATCTTCTTCTTCTTATAGTCGTCTTCTACTTCCTTTGTTATCTTCTTCTTCGTCTTCTTCTTCTTTCTGTTAAATTTTCAAACTATTTCTGATCTTAGGCTGAAACCACATTACCCTGCATGGTAATTACCCTGTAGCCCCCCCCCCCCCCCCCTCCCCCATTTTTTATTTATGTAAAAGCAAACAGGTAAAAGTGTTTAAATCACCAAGAATTTTGGTTCAAAGAGACTATTGATAGTAGATCGTTGATTAAAACTTCTAGGCTTTGCAAACATAAAATTAAATTGTTTAACAGAGAGGTGTTGTGGTCTAGTGGATACGTCGCCGGACTGACGATCACAAGGTCCGCGGTTCAAGTCCCGCCGCCGCACTAATGTCCTTTGGCAAGGCATTGATCTACATTTGCCACACTCCACCCAAGTGAAGTAAATGGTAACTGGTAGGAATTTATTTCTTGAAATGCTAGAGCGCCGTATGGCAGCCGTGCTAAAGCCAGGGTAATAATCGGGAGCGCCAGGAGGGTCAAATCTGACTGACATGAGCGCTATTCAAGAACCCACTATTATTATTATTATTTAACAGTCTGGTACAAACAAAAAATAGCTATAATTTTCTTTATTTGATCTTCATGAACACTGAAAGGATAATAAAAGAGAAAAGGAGTAACATTACTTAGAACTATAAACCTACCTGATTTTCTGGTTGGCTTGGCTCCCTTTGGCTCGTTTACATTCGGTTCACCCCCTTTCGGTTTTCTGTGCCCAGCAATGGCGTTCGGCTTTCTCTTAACGTCTTTCGTGACGTTCTTTATGTCTGGAGAGCGATTCTTGGTGTGACCACAAGAACAAGAGCAGTTGGTGCAATGGACTGTACAGCGCGACGGTTTGATGGGATGGAGCTTGTTGCTTTTCAGCATGCACGAAGGCTCAGATTTGGAGGAAGGTTTCTGGAGTTCTAGACCTGACTTGCCAATGCACTCTAGTCCCAGACCTGTTAGATGTAGAGATGAATTATCAAAATAAATATACTTTGCAAAGGAAGGATGAATTAAGGAGTCAGGGGTGATAGTGAGCACTAAAAAAAAAGGAGGTTTCCCCTCAACCACGCCCCCCTTGAGTAAAAAAGAAAAAGAAAAAAAAAAGAGGATTCAGGGGGGGGGGAAATGGCATCCAACAACCTCCCCCCTTTTGAGTAAGAAAATTAGGGAAAATAGGGGAAAATAGGGAAGAATAGGGAAGGATAGAGAAAATAAGGGTAAACATCGGGGAAATTGAGAAAAATTGGGAAGAAAAACAAAATTGGGGGAAAAAAAATTGGGGAAAAAATAAAAAAATTGGTAAACCGATTAAAATCTGGTTTTTATCAGGCCTGAGGAGTATAAGGGTTTACTCTTGTTCATCCTCCCCCCCCCCCCCCCCATTTGAAAACATACTCTCAGGAAAACAGTTTTAATACTGAGAGAGTTAACCTGTTTAAAGAAAACAAGTTTAACCAAAACAACAACATAACCCTAGTAGTTTTGTGTGTTGCGAAAATATATTTTTTCCCTATTTTTTCCCTATTTTTTCCCTATTTTCTGGAAATGCAGACTATTTTTTCCCTATTTCCTTCAAGAAAATAGGAAAAAAATAGGGCTATTTTTTTCCTATTTTCAAGTACAAACTATTTTTTCCCTATTTTTTTCACCTATATTTTTTTTCAGACTATTTTTTTCCTATTTCCTATAAGAAAACAGGAAAAAAATAGTCCTATTTTTTTCCTATTTTCAAGCACAAACTAATTTTTCTCCATTTTTTTCACCTTCAACTTTTGTGGACTATTTTATTCCTATTTTTTTTAAAGAAAATAGGAAAAAAATAGTTCTATTTTTTCCTATTTTCGAGTACCAAACTATTTTTTCCCTATTTTTTCACCTTCATCTTTTTCAGACTATTTTTTTCCTATTTTCTCCAAAAAAATATGAAAAAAATAGGACTATTTTTTCCCTATTTTTTTCATCTTAATCTTTTTCAGACTATTTTTTCCCTATTTTTTCACCTTAATCTTTTTCAGACTATTTTTTCCTATTTTTTCACCTTTATCTTTTTCAGACTTCTTTTTACCTATTTGCGAGTACTATTTTCTTCCTATTTTTTGCACTTACATTTTTTATGACATGATACAAATTTGTAAACTATTTTTTGTCTATTTTCTAAACTTACATATTTTCATTGTTTATGACTGGCATCCTATTAAAAAAGCCCGCTTCTCCTGCCATTATCTCTGTTGTTCATTTTGCGACTTATTGGTGGTTTTTAGCTGTGGGGTCACATATTGAATAGTGAGCTCAAAGATAACCATAAATAAACAATGTGTAAAAAGAAAATGTACGAAATTTCAATTTTGTTCCTTTATTAATATTCTTGATTTTATTTACAAAACTATAGTAGTGACTAGTGCACTCAAAGATAACCATACATAAACCATGTGTAAAAGAAAATGTACACATAGAAATTTCAAAAAAAAATCTCCTTTATTAAAAGAAAAAAAAGCATTCGATCGAGATATTCCCGTTCTATGTGTGAGTAAAGTTTCAACGTAGAGGACAGTACGCAAGTACCCGGACGTAATTTGAAAATTACCCGTTTTTTTTTTCCCCACTGGCGCACTGATGTGCGCATCGGACTTTTGCTGATTTCCGTTCATCAAACGTCTCCAAATCACACCAAAATGTCTTCCAGCAATTATTCTAGCGATGAAATTTCATCAAGAGATAGTGACTCCTCATACTCCGATGCCTCCTTATCCCATTTTAGTGATTCTTCCCAAGAAAATGAGCCCGACAAATTTTCAAAATATTACTAGTCCCACTCGTAGAGAAACAAGTTTGTTGTCGAATGACGGACGATCGACGAGCGGAACTGGCACCAGAAAACAGCTGAAAAGGTACGTTTATTTCTGAAACTTAATTATATTATGATATATATATTTGTATTGTGTCTGTTGTTGAATATAATGCTACTTCATAGACATAGTAGGCTTATAGAATGTTATTTTACGGATCAATATTCCTATGTAGTGCTGAGTGAAGTGAATCCCCAAGTGCAGTGTAGTGTCTGTATAGTGAATGAGTGAATGTAAACAAACGTGATTACAATAAATCCACGTAGAAATTTCAGATTTTTTACCATTACTACGTCTGTCAATTATATTGCCTTGCATTATATAATGTTTTGATGTGGTTTTAGGCTAAATTGTATCTCAAATTATTTTTCTAGGAATCAGAAAACACAACCTGCTAAAGCACCACGGTCCACGCAAGATTAAGAAGAGCAAGTCTTCCAAGTCCGAGAGTGTGTCTGCGAGCCTTGCAAGGTATGTCCTTACTAAGTAGAAATCTAAATCTATTGTTGATAATTTGTTTGGGTATATTTATTTCATGTTTGTTAGTTAAGATCTGACATCAAAATATTAGAGTAGTTTACCTCATCATTATGCTAGAACAATAATTTGCAGGTGGCACAAGTTCTACCTAGATCTACATTATTTTTCTCTTTCCTTTTTATTCTTTTCTTCAAAAAATTGTTCCTTTACTATTTTCTTTTCTGTGTTTTATGTTTTATTTTATGTATGTTCACCCGATATATCTAAGAATAAAATAACTCTAATTAATTGCCTACCTGAGTGGTTTACATTTCATGCACCTTGACAGCTCTTTGATGACTCCGTTGTTTCACCATCCGTTCGTCGTCAGCCTGGCATCTTTTTTGCTATCATACTTTTGTACACACATGTTCTGTGCCTTTGAATTTTTCATTATGAAATACATAAATACTTGTACTAAGTATTAATTGCATGTTCATAAATGTACCAATGCATGATTATTCTAACCCCTAACTCACATTTCATTTATATCTTTACAGATCCATTGAAACTAATCAAGCTACAATGTACATGTAACGTACAACCACCATTTGATTAGATGCCTGTGAACAGCAAGACCAACATCTGTATCCTTTACATTAGTATTTGTTTCCATTTTATTATGTAATTCTTATGTCTAATCATTGAGATTCATAGGCATGTACAACATGTATGTGTACACAATGAGTGCCTGCATATTGTGAAGATAAAGGACCATAAGACCATTACTTATGATACATGGTAATGATGGTATACTTTGTAAAACTATTTGAAAATAGTAGCATGTAAGTCTTTCATTTTCTTGTTTATATATATCTCAATGACATGACATGTCATTGATTTTGTAGTAAGTGTTTCTAGATTATGATGATTGTATTAAGATTTTGACAGTTCAATTGAGATTGAGAAAATTATGTAACATGTCAACTGTACTATAAAGCATGCATGCATTGTTGAAAAATCTGTTTTAAGATTTATTTTATTTTGTTATCTTTGTAAATAACGAGAAAAAAATATTATTTGTCATGATTTTCTTGAGGTTTGAAAATGTTATTACATTATTAAGAGCACTTTGTAATATTAAATTGTAATAAAAGAGACAGAAAACAACACTCTCATGTCCAGAATACTGCTATATTTGGTTACTAGTGAGGGAGAGAGCTTGTGATCGCCTAGCATATATCCGCATCGGCTCAGTAATAGTCCTGAAACTCGCCTGAATACTTTATTTGAACAAAAATAGAAAGCTACATTCTAGGTGGATGATATTTTTTTTAAGGCGGAGGCATATAGGAGACGCAGTCGCATTGGTCTTTTTTTTTTAGTGTATAATCATAGCAAACCATGAACAACTCTATTACTACAACATGTACACTACAGTACTTAACCAAAGATTGTAAATATCTGTGGAGCCCCACAGAATACCCCCCCCCCTATTTTTTGTATATCTTTGACTATGTATGTATGACACAAGTATATTTCTAGCCCCCATATAGTCCCTCCTCTTAGTTAATTAGGTACCCCCTCCTGCGAGAGTGGCCTCACCCACAACCAACCTAAACACACCAGCTGGGATACCAGGAGTGGCTTCTCACTTTGTTTTTGCCACGCATCTCAGTCAACACCTTTCTTATTTTGTCTTCCTTTAATAGGTAAGAAAGAATCTTATATTCAATTGTGTTATATTCTTGGTGTTCATAATATGTGTATTTCTAAACTATTAGCTTCACTATTCACATATCTTGTATTACTGTGTAAAAAGGGATATTAATGATATTTGCCAATGACTTGTTGGATTATATGACATGTGGACTATGAGAGGAAATATAAGAGATGCCATGTGGGGAGAGATAATGTCATTGATGAACATAGTAATCACTTGTAGAAATGATAGGAAAGTATTATCGTGTGTGTGAGATTGATGATTATGTTGTTTGATTTAGACAACATTTTAAGTAAGTTTTGAGAAGAGAATATACTTTATTACTGTCAGTATATTTGTCTTTTGCTTACATATTCATGTGTATATATATATATATTCTTAGCCAATTAGGACATGTGCCATTACTATGCATTATGCCAAAGCACATTGTTATATATTATAGTTTGGTTAGATACAGTTTTGATAGCGAAATGAGTGGTTCAAGTCCAGATTATCTTTAACTTTCAGTATTATGGTATGAGTGAGTGTGGACGCACCATGTGTACAATACTAGTGTGTTATCGGGAAATGGCAGTGCAAGCAGTGTAAACACAACTTCTTATCAAAGTTCTTAATCCCCTCCCCCAAGCTTTGTTTGCTTTTTGACCCATGCTGGAAAATGGTATCTTAGGCGGGAATGAAAGTTTGGTAGAGTCAGCAAAATGAGAAGACAAAGGATTTGAGTTGGGGAATACACTTGTTGAGAAACACATGGTCAAATTGTCTAATAGTTAGCTAGTGATGGATTGGTTGATGGAATATTGTAGTTGAAGACTTGCATAATCACTGTCTGGAATTCATTGTATTATATTGTTAGGAATGATAATTCAGGTTAAATGTTATTGGGAATTACTCTCTCTCTCTCTCTCTCTCTCTATATATATATATATCTCCCTCTCTCTCTCCCCCCCTCTCTCTTTATATTCTCTCCCTCTCTGTCTGTCTCTGTCTCTCTCTCTCTCTGTATGGTTCACCCTTTCTCTTTCACTCTCACTTTGCTTTGTATATAACCATGAAATGAATATACATGTATTTAGTAAAACTATTGGTTGTTGTTTAGAATTAGAATATGAACTGTATGTGAAGATGAGATTATACAGTAAGAGGAAATCGTAATATTGGTTGTAAGTTTGTTAGAGCTATTAGTACAGACTGCAGACTAAGACTATTTGCCAGTGCTGTGAATATTGTAAGGAGTTTAGGATATAAGTTGTTGAAGATGTATCTTTTAAGCTCAGTAGTCTCGCTGAAAAAGATAGTATTAGATCAAAGTGATGCAGATGACTATTGGAAAATACATGAGCTATAGTTAAGGAAGAGTTATAAGTTTATTCAGTATTAATGTGAAGTCCTGAGACAAGAAGTAACTTGTGAATTTAGGGATTAGTGAAGGCTGAGAGTAGAATTACATTCTAAGGGTCTATGTGCACAAGGGATCCTCAGTCTTGGAGCGTAAAGAGTAGAAAGCTTATTAGGCAGTATTATAGGGATGATTGTGCCAACATTCTTGTATTAGGTCTATATATGTGATTTCTTGAAAGAGACGCTAAGTGAAGAGTTATATGATTAGAAGCTAAAGTAGATTGACTGATACCGCAATGTTATAGACATTTGATAAGGGTTAAGTTATTTATTAGTAGCCAAGTTATGATTATGAGATTGATAAAGAGTTGCGCTTTAAATGAAGCATGGAAGTAAGGATAGTTCCGTTTAGAGATAGTAATGTAATGAATCTTTCCCGGTTGATGTTCCTAGTGAGATAGTAAGAGAACACTGAGAGCTAATTAATTCAATGAATACGAACATGTAGATTTATTTGTGTTTAATACTTGAAGAGTATTGTTATGCCATTTGATCGTATATAAATGATTGTAAGAAAAGACTGTTATTGTAGAAGATTAAGTAATAAATGACTTTGTTTTTGCCACGCATCTCAGTCAACACCTTTCTTATTTTGTCTTCCTTTAATAGGTATGCCCCCTCCCTCGGGGTGTGGGCGCTACATATCACTTAAGTTCTTTTATTTATTTGCTTATATGAACACACATACTATACTAAACTCATGTCATTGTGTTCACCTCTCGAAAATAAAGTACATGTATTTTATTTGACACATTCCCTTTTATTCTTTTTGTGTGTTACAGTCCACTGCCATTGTAACGAGGTGCTCGGGACCAAGCCAATTTCCTTGTTAAAATGAAATCATGTTATACTCAAGTTACTGAACACATTGGTTTATTTAAAATTGGGACTGATGAGAATTGCCTGATAATAAAATCTTGGTGTACTCATGTTTGTTATAATAGGAGTGGACTGTATAACATTTTCCATATACCCATTGACTATTTTAAATGTTCTACTGAATGGATTGGACTGAAAGGATGAAGTGAATTTGGCAAACTGAGTAGGTGCATCGATGCAGAGAAAAGAGCTGTAGGAGTAGGGTGACTATTCTACAGTGGAAACTTTCGACAATGAGGTCATGTGCAACCAAGAAATCTTAACCCCCAAAAGCTGGTAAATTACCTTGTCATTTCAGGTATAACTGATCTCTTTATATCAAGTTTGCACTGTATGATTTAGTTGAATGTACAGAGTCGTTGACTGGATGTGTGAGATGGTAGTGCTTGAGAAATCCATGAAAGTAAAGGATGAGTGATCCCCCCCCCCTTTTTCCTTACTATTTTTTTCCTATTTTCTTACTATTTTCCCCTATTTTCTTACTATTTTTTTCCTATTTTCTTACTATTTTTTTCCTATTTCCTTACTATTTTTTTCCTATTTTCTTACTATTTTTTTCCTATTTCCTTACTATTTTTTTCCTATTTTCTTACTATTTTTCCCTATTTTCTTACTATTTTTTCCTATTTTCTTACTATTTTTTTCCTATTTTCTCACTATTTTTTTCCTATTTCCTCACTACTTTTCACTGTTCACTAAGCACCTAGTTATCACTATTTTTTTACTATTTTCTTCACTTTTTTCTACACTATTTTTTCCCTATTTATTTCCTATTTTCAGGTCTGAAAAATAGGAAAAAAATAGGAAAAAAATAGAAAAAATTGTTTCAAACCTATTTTTTTCCTATTACCAAAACTATTTTTTACCTATTTTTTCCTTTTAAAAAAATAGGGAAAAAATAGAAAAAAAATATATTTTCGGGACTATTTTTTCCCTGTTTTTCCCCTATTTTTTTCCTATTTTTTTACGACTGGGGAAACCCCAGAATGTAGGAAAATTTTCTTTTGTCTTTTCCAAACATGCTTCCAGCTCCTACATGGGCTTGACAAACGGCCCTCTATCTGTATCTACTTGAACATATATAGACCTATCTATCTATCATATTAAGAGCCTACAAACTGGTTTAATGCAAATACACAAATTGCCTCTACACGCATGTTTGTTTATCAAAAAACTTTTTAAAACAATAGATCTCCTTGGTGACAAACCTAATTTATAAATAATAATGAACCTTCTTCTAAATGCTGCCGATGGCCAAAATTTATTTGCTCAGTGTGTTAGAGCTTCCACATCGTTATACTATATTCAAGATATGAGATCCAAATTTTCTATACAGCTAAATGTATTGCAAATTTAAAAGCACCCTCAATTAACATAAAAAGGAACGTTATTTCATACATTCTAGCTATTCAAAAATGATTTTTTTTTTTTTTTTTTTTTTTTTTTTTTTTTTTTTTTTTTTTTTTTTTTTTTTTTTTTTTTTTTTTTTTTTTTTTTTTTTTTTTTTTTTTTTTTTTTTTTTTTTAGGTGAATTGTACACTTGGGAGACAAACAATACAAACGAAAATAATTACAATTTATGCCAAGACAAAACATAACTTCAGAACAAAGTTTGGACTTGTCCCATTAATCAAGCTTTAAACACTTTGAACACCTTAAAAATGAATGTATTAAATATCAAACTGTTACTAGAAGAGATTTGTTCTTACTGGACTTTGCTCCAAATGGATTGTAGACGATGTTCTCTGCTCCCCTGAAAGGTACTGCCGAGGATAAGTTGATCAAATTGGAGCTTGCAGACAAGAACGCCTCGGAAGACAAAGAAAACAAACAAACAAAAACAATCAAAATCTATTTAAATACAAGACATGATTTCACACCACATAGCAAAGTCTTGTCCCATTAATTAATAGAGCAAAGTGTTAAACTACATTGATTATTTGGTTCTTTTCAAATAATACCCCTTACTAAAAACAATAATAATAATTATAATAATGATGGTAATAATATTAATGATAATAATAATAATAATAACAACAGCAAGAATAATAATTAGATCAATTTACATGTATATAGTGCAGATATTATGTAGTTATACACCACTGCGCTGTAATTTAAAAAAATAACTCCTAACACTACTACTATACAAACAAACAATAAAAAAAACTATTCAAAAGCTCCTCAAGTGCTTCAATTGCATCTTCACCAAAACTTTGAAGACAGCAACAGATGAGACTTTTCTTATGTCTAGTGGTAGGTTATTCCAAAGCTTTGGAGTGGGGCAACTGAAAGGGCAATTATCTCCAAGAGTTACTTTTGTTTGTGTGTGAGGTAGCTTTAGAAGCTGCTTGATGTGATTTAAAAGATTGATATAGGCCCCAAAAATTTACCTCACACATTCAGAAAAGATTTCCTGTTTTAAACCCAGGTATTCAGGTAGCCTATTTGTAAGAATGGAATTATCATCACTCGTCAAGTTCACTTTTTAAATACCATGTGATTTAATTGGCTTTCATTTGATTTTAATATACCCTTTTCGATGAAGAGAAAGATAAAAAGCAGCACCAAGTTTACCTCTGGCATTGAGCTTCTGTAAAACGGCTTGACCGTGGACTCGGTGCCTTCGGACATCTGCTTAAAGGCCAGGCCAGGGAAGGTAAGGGGTAGGAGCGTCGCTGGCCGGCGCTTCGTGTTTTGGTTGCAGATGGATGGGATGAATTGTGCCATTTGACTGAACGAGTGCAGTCCGCCGTAAGAGGCTAGCGAGGGTGGGAGTTGAGGGTATGAGGCTGAGGCAGGTTTCCTGTAAGAAGATTATTAGGATGTTACGAGTCACTTTAACTTATTTTGCAATATAAACATTAAGGCTGGTATTCTCGAAAGCGGACTAATTCTTAGTCCATGGTTTAATCCTCCTACTAAGTATGAAATGCCAAGTGTCCATATGAATATTTTTTTGAATAATTTAATCTGTCACTAAATTAAAATGAAATGTTCTCATTAAAGAAATATTTTGTAATATAATAGTTAATTACAACAATATAACTATGGAATAATTATGTTATCATGGTAATTTAGGGACATTATTCAAAAATGTATTCATAAGGATACTTGGCATTCCATACTTAGTTGGTCGATTAAACCATGGACTAAAGTTAGTCTGCTTTCGAGAATACCACCCTCAAGCTTCAGGTACCCCCTATTTATGCATATCATTGAAACTTGTTAAGATTTTAGATTCATGCCATCGCTCCCCCCAAAAAATCATTACTACTTTTACCAGCTTTAATTCTTTGATTGTTCAAGGTAATCATTGCTAACTGCATGAAATAAGTTGATAACTGAACAAATTTGAAAAAAACCAGGTTTGGCTTGATCTGAATAGGTCGCTTTTTCGAGAGCATTGTCTTTCAAGCTCAAATTAAATTCATTTTGAAATAAATGAATATCAAAATATATTACATGAAACACAGTTCTTTTTGATAAGCTATTTGGTTAAATGATAACTGGTTCCTTCAATTAGATCTCTTCAAGCAATCTTTTGCAGACTTTAATAGTATTAAAGTAATTTAACATAAGAATGAAGGATTTTTATGGTGTACAAAATGTCTCTATTTTTCAGAACAATCCACAAAATGTACATATACTCATTAATAAAGTACTACATTATATAATCTCTTCTTCTACTTTTTTGTCTACTCTATTTAGTTGATTTTCTTCCTGCCGATTCAAATCCCACAATACAAACTCGGCATAGTTACCCTTTGGAGTCAAGGATTCTTTGCTGCCCCTGGTCCAGCGTTGCTTTACCCCTCCCCAGCTGATCATTGTCCATGATTGAGTAGCGGTCCTGTAGGTGAATGGTCTTGTATTCTACCAATGAAGGGATTGGTCGTGTTCTGTTCCGTTGTCCCATTCTGATCTCCTATATGAATGCAATGATATTGTTATTGTGATTATTTATTCGGCCATAAATATCAGAAATTCACAGTATGTACTAAGTCAACATAGTAAATACAATTATCTTAGAAATAATAGAGAAAGAGAAGGAAATGAGAAGCAAGGAGAAGAGGAGAGAAATGGTTACCTAGTATGGGCCAGGGACAGGGTTGCTTCACTGTTGACCAGAGGCATGCAAGCCCTCATAGGTAACCATGTAGAAAGATATTGCACAAGATACATCTTAATATAAACAACATCAGCTTTAAAAAAAACATTCACATTAGCTATCAAATTACTGAATCAATGAGAATGATATGTAGATCTAGAGGTCTAGGCCCAAATTGTCTGTTTAGAGCTAAAAGAGCATTTCTCATTAAAAACCTTCTTGCTCCAAAAAATAAAATTATAATCACAAATAAAACTAGGGTCTAGTGTCAGTGAGTAGATCTAGACCCTAGGCCTTGTGGTCTAGATCTAGTCTCTAGATCATGAGTCTAGTCTAGATCTAAATAATGGTCTAGATCTAGACCTGATACAAATACTGTCATTAGAATATCATGCTAGATCTAGTTGCTACCCTTCCAAAACTTTCTCATATTTTCTTTTTTACTTCTTTGTCTTTCATCTAGAATTTTAATAGTCTAGAAAAAAGTAGAATGAAGTTAGAACTTAGACTAGAGACTCTAGATCTAGATCTAATGTCACGAACATTACATTTTGATTACAATGTTCAAGTTATCAAGTTGGATCGGACTTGAAACTGAAAGTGAAACTAGGTCTAACAAGTTAGATCTAACTGTTGTTACAATGTTAGATCTAGTTTATTAAATTAGGGCCTAACAATAACATCTGAACATTGCAGTAGGCCTAGATCTAGACCCTAGGCCTAACATTTAACAAGTAGTCTAGATCTAACAGTAGGCCTACTAAAACAGTAACAGTATAGGCCTAACTTAGATAGACTTTCTAAGTTAGTCTAACTGTAGTGTTAGAGACTCTACTCTAGACCTAAGTTAGATCTAGATTTTTTGTTGTTAGAAATTCGTCAGGACTCAGGTGACGTAGGTCTAGATCTAGTAAATCTTACATTGTTACATGATGATTTTTGTAATACAAATGAAATATTAGGATATAGACTAGACCTAGACCCTAGACTAATAATACGAATATTCCCTCACACAGTCACACTCACATTCAGTGAAACTTTTTCTCGGCAAGGCAAGTCATTCTATCAATAAACCATGGACTCGGCTAGCTAGGCTAAGGCAAGGGCTCACGCCGGCGGAAAGTTCAGGGAACAGGAAGATCAGTCGCGGCTCGATCTAGCCTCAGGAGTCAGGCTCCAATTCGACTCTCGCTTGTCTTTTAGTCAATCTCAATGGGTTCACATCTTAGTTTGATAGTCCTTGCAATATCCTAGGCTTGGCCTTGATTATGTTGATAATTCGGTTAACTCGAGGTCAAGATGAATTTGATAACAATTTGTAAAGACCTTCTTCAGAGACGAGTCAGTTTTTGATGAGATTTTTAAGTCTTCGCGATATCATACCGATCGATTGATATATCGATTTTTCAGCAGCGCGCATGCGCGCAATTCATGGAGAAAGTAGGTCAAATTCTGACTTACAAACACAAAGTAGGTCAGGTACGTGACCTATCGAAATGGATCAAAGGTTACAAAAGACGACCCCACGTCGATCTGAATTAGGAATTGGAAGTGCCAAAATTACCACTCCTAAAATATCATGACTTTCTGCATCTTGCGTCATCGTGCCGAGAGCCCTCCCCCTCCTCCCTGTCAATATCTCTCTCCCAATAATCTCCTCCCCTCACTCGATCATTGTCTCCCTCTCTTCCCCTCCAGCTCTGGCACCCCCCCCCCCCCCCCCTCTCTCTCTCTCTCTCTCTCTCTTTTCTCTCTTCTCTCTCTCTCTCTTTCTCTCTCTCTCTCCTATCGCTATCCCGCTTTCTCTCCAGACATACACTTTCCAATACATATAAACTGTTGAGTATAATTTATGTTGCAAATACATTTAATAGCAATTCACCGTAGTACATTTTATTTCACATTTGCAAGCACCTAGACTACATGTATAAAACATTTTAGTCATACGGAACTAATTGAGCCGACTTGTACATGTATAACATCTACATTGTGTTAAATATACATTAAATGTTTAATGTCACTATATTTAGGCATATACATATACTCAGAAAAAAGCATGTTTCATTTCCTATCTTATTCATAGATTTTCTAGCTTGAGATTTCAACCCGCAGAGTGATTAAGGTCATTGTAAAAAAAGTGCATCATTGGTATGGATTCAGTGAATCACTAATCAGATGACAAAACATTCAATAAATTCGCCATAGCTAGGATTATTTTCCCAAGTGCTACATAAAATGTTAATCTCCTTGAACAAGGTCTGTACTTCTAACAGAAGTTAAACAACGCGGCACATGATGAATAAAGCTAATATAATGACTGTACAGTTTTAAAGCCAAGCTGTAAAACAAGCACTACCGCAAAATTCCCTCGAGCGCCATCTCAGGTCATCTCGCTGCTTGTTCCCGAGCTGAGATTTTGATGCGAAGGACGGGTTTGGGCTTACGCACTGCATGCATTCTTGGCAAGTTGAGTTGACCATGAGAATGAGATTGCGCTGTGCTATGAACCGCATGCTAAGGCAGAAAGTACACCATTTCAGTATTGCTTTAGAATCGATAATCAAACTAATATAAAAAGTAAATTTATTATTCCAGTCGCTATAGATTCAACACTAATAGTACTGTATTATAAGTATTAATCAAATCGACATAAAAAAAAAACCTAAATTTCAGAAAACTGGCATATAAAATCATTTTAACATACTGGCGTACGCCAAAATATTATTGGGCCCATACACAATTTAAAATATCAAGATTAAAAGACTCCCTCTAAATAAAACTCGATTATTCAAATTTAATCATTTTTACATCTCATCGACATAGATGAATATATGAATAAGATAAACTGCTTTTAAAAAACTACAATCATATGAATAGTACTGTTCAGTATATAATGTCAGATAAATGGTCAAAAATAATAGCAATTTTACAATATATATTCGAGCCAACATAGTTTCCTTTCCCATGAGCTAACCCAAAATAAGCTTTTCAGAACTTTTCCTTAGTTTTAGTCAGCTATACATGTTCGTCCTATTCATTACATGCACCTGTTGGTTTTTGTTTTAGTTCTTTCAACTGACACTATATTAAATATTTTTAAAGAGATGTAATTAATAATAATAATAATAATAATAATATTCATTTGTAAAGCGCAATAACTATGTGGATATATTCTATTGCGCTGCAAGAGCTCGTAAATGCTGTGCTATACATACTATATGAACAAGTGAGTTTTCAGTTTTGATTTAAAATTATCTAGTGATGGGGCTTTTCTTATTTCTGAAAAAGAAAATGAGAACGAGGCTCTTGAAATCTGCATATGTGAAATGATGAGGGTCGTTTGAACGGATATTGCAAAGTAATCGTTTACATTATTACTCATGTTATATGAATTACGAAGAAGAGCATAATAATTTCAGCCTAAAATAAACATAATATATAGTTACACGTTTATATACAAGCAATATTTTAATTTAGACGCCTGAGCTTTTTTCTTTCTAATACAGATGACCGCTTACCGAAACCAGCATTCTAAATGACTATTGGTATATCAACATCAATGGGCCAGATAGTTCTGAAGATCAGTAAGTTTGTCAAAGTAATATAGGCTACTCTAAGAAATAAAAAGAAATTTTAAAATGTTATAAAATTCAACTTTCCGTTGGATTTTACGGCACCGCAATACTCTCCTTTTGTAAACCCAAAACAGTATCTATCTTATTCTTCTATGTTGTTTTTTTCCTTGGGGTCAAAACGATTTCCATGTATGAAATCCTCCCCTCCCCCTACATATTTAGCCCCCTCCGTCATCCCCTCCCCCCCCCCCCCCAAAAAAAAAAGAGTGATCGAAACAAGAATCTTTTGTTGGCGTCCATTGACATGCAATCATGCTTGTTTGCTGCATAAAATGCAGTGGATTGATTTTTCGAAATTGTTTGCAATTGTGTTATAGGTATAGTTTCATTGAAGGGGTAATAATCCTAACAAGGGATGCTCATCAACCTCAAGAAAAAATGATCTAGCAGCTTAGCCCGATGTAATTGACACAGCATCGTTGATTCCACTGCTACTCAGCCCCCCCCCCCCCCCCCACCCTCCCCTTAAGAAATGATCTAGCGGGGTAGCTTGATGTAGTTGGCACACCAGTCGTGAAGAGCTTGTGAACACTCTGTAGCATTAGCCTCATTGATTCCCATGTCACACATCCATTCAATAAACCCTTTCTTCCCCAGGTCCAAGAACACTTCACGAAGACCGGTCGACTGAAATTTAAGCAAGAAGAAAGAAAAGGGCGGTAAATTATAATGTTAAATGTTGAAAAAAGATATAGTGGCAGCGAAAAGAAAAGTAAAATTTGTATGAAACTTGATGATGATGATGATGATGATGATTATGATGTTGATGATGATAATAATAATAATAATAACAATAATGATAATAATAATTATTATACATTCGATAAGAATGATGAGGATGTTGATAATGATATTAATAAAAGTCATAATAATCATAATAATCATAACAATAATAATAATAATAATAATACAGTCGAACCTGTCTACAGCAACCGCCCAAGTGAGACACAAAAAGTGATCTTTGTAGACAGGTTCCTTTAGTACATGTTTCAATGAGAAACCATTTTCAAGGGAAACAAAACATGTGCTTGTCGTATTGTCAGGTGGTCTTTGTAGACAGGTGGTCACTAAAGCAGGTTTGACTGTCCATGTTTAGATAATTCATGTCAGAAAGATAATGATGATGATGATCATGATTATGTTGATAACAATAACAACAACAATTTGGTTGTATTTACCCAGGATAGCATAGTTAGTTATAATTGTACTGGTCTTTCTGAGGGGTCTGCAATTCTTATCAACCCGGTAGTAAAAGGCACCCATTCAAAAAGATTTACCAATTAATACCTCTAAAGCTATTAAAAAAGCTCCAGTCAAGGTACTAAAGATGTTATCATATGATATTTTGAATGCAGTAACATTTCCAATGCTCCTTCCAAGATTTCCTGTATTTTAAACAGAGTTTTAGAATCTTGCAGAAGAAAAAAGAAAGAACTGGTTACAGTTGGAGGATAAAACCAAAGTGATAATCCATAATAAGTTAGCTTGCACTTTCGAGAAAATTTCATTTTAAGTGTTGTTGCTGATCGAAAAAGCTTTGATTCTGTCATTGAGGTTATTGTTACCAAACTCACATTACATCGATGATTCTGTTCATGGGAATAAATCTTAAAATATCAAATTAAACATTTCTAAGTAGCAATTCATCTGATCAGCAGTGAACCAATTTGATAGCCTATTTGTAAATCTTTCGAGAGGCAATGCTGGCATGACTATGTATTGATAATCACCTGTTGATGCTTAAAGTGCTATTGTAGCAATTGCACAATAACACAAAAGAAACAACAGAACATTGTGATTGCAGTGAAAACAGATTTGTCCAGCAGGGAATAAATTAACTCTGAATTAGGTTGTTCTTAGAAATGTTGTCAAAGCCGATAGAAAAGTATTGATGATTAATTTCATTTACACAAACTATTGTATCAAGAAAAACATATTCCCACGGTCTACATGACCTTATTACACTGTTATGCCCTCTCCCGATTCGATGTCAATATTTTCGCCTATTGGCTCCGATGCCCCAGATGTCTTGTCCAGTGGTAGCATTTTGTCCTGGGGATAGTTGTCCGGATCTAATAACATATGGGGTACTTTCTATAGCATGAAGTTGTCTCAATGGTCATTGTCATGGGCTTTAGTTGTCATATGAGGTGGCTATTCGGGGGTTGCAGTCAAACCTGTCTAAGGCCACCCAAGGGAAACACAAACATTGGCCACTGTATACAGTCTGGTGACGTGGCATTTCGAGACAGGTTCTTCAACATATTTACATTTCCTTTAAGAGGGAGACAATATGGGTGACCAATGTAGACAACACTATGAATATGACGGACAAAGAAAGAGGTCAAAATATACAGTTCCTCATTCTACCCTCAACAATTGCTGTGGTAGACAAAGGAACATCCCTTCACTGCTATTATGTAAAAATGTGTAGAACAGGTGAATATGCATGTGACACCCGTTCTACAATTTGTTTACATATTAGCAGTGAAGGGATGTTCCTTTGTCTACCACAGCAATATTGTTGAGGGTAGAATGAGGAAATGTATATTTTGTCCTCTTTCTTTGTCCGCCATATTCATAGTGCAAGTGGCCCTTATACTAGAGAGGTGGCCACTAAGATAGGTTTGACTCTAGCTGTCCAGTATATGATTCCAGTGAGAAATAGTCGAGGGGAGAATAGTCCTACTATCGCTCATTAGAAAAGTATCCTCCTCCTGATTTGATGTCGATGTAATCTTGGCATAGTTTTCACTTATCTGACTTTCATACCCCCAGACAACTATTTAGAGCAGTAACTAGCCCTGGCTAATTTGTCCTAGGGGTAGTTGTCCCTATCAAATTTTGTCCCTGGGTAGTTGTCATACTCCCTTCTTCTTGTTTAGTCCGGATTTAGCTGTCTCATGGGGTATTGTTATGAAATTTATTTGTCCTATCGAATAAAGTTGTCCAAAAGATTTGTTGTCCGGGAATAAAGTTCAGGGACCCGTTTCACAAAGGCTTTTTTTCAATGACAATTGACAAAAATCAGTGACAATGTTGTTGATAACCAATCAGAAGCAAGGATTTCAGTAGCTTATAACAAAACCGTCATTGTCACTGATGACAAGTTTTGTGAAAACGCTCCCCAGGGGTAATATTCAAGAGGGAAATAATCGTCCTACTATCACTGCTAAACATTCTTACCCTTCCGATCCGGTGGCGCTGTAGTAGTTTCGCCTCTTTGGCTCCGATGCCCGGGGTTTCGATCACGTGTCGGCCCATCATCGGCTCCACCACGAACGCCTCGTACTTCTGCTTGCGACGACGAACTGGACATCGATGACGGTGACGATTACGTGGATATTACAGGTAAAAGAAGGAGAAATAAACGTGAAACACTCCCACTCCTCAATTCTGTATCCACAAAATGGAGCTTATTAGTAACAAAGCGTTTACTGTTTTATTTATTTTAATGCTTAGGTCTACATATATAATTATGCATATATATTTTACGAACCCTTTTTAATTATGACAAGGATGCCAGTTCAAGCTTTACTTATGAAGACCCCTGTTTGTCCCGTGTATATGTGAACATAAAAAAATTAATATTATGTGAGGATGTATATGAAAATAAATAATGTTGTAATCTACTTACGCATTTCTTGGTTGGCTCTAGCTTTGTCCATTGTTTGAAAGATGCCCTTGAGGTTCTGCGGGCCATTGGGATCTGGAATGGAAGAAGGAAAACAAGTAACATAATGTAAGAGACGAGATTATAGAGATTCCCCTTAAAGGGAAAGTTCACCCTGATATTAATTTGGTTTTGATAGAAGCAGAACAAAAATAGAGAAATAGGTCGCTACAATTTTGAGCAAATACCGATTAAAATTAAGGAAATTTTGAATTTCTAAAGTGCGATCAATCAAACACAAATTGGCAACTCTGTGACGTATATTGCGAGGTCCCCTCCCATTTGCCAAATACTAAAAATCTTCAAAAGTCGATATTTTCTTAAGAAAATGTTTAATAATACATTCTCCCTTGATTTAATTATTGCAAATATGTTTTTGTTTGTTATGCAACCCCTGTATAAAACAAAACTATTCCGTCATCAATAACTATGAAAATGGAAAGTTATGAACTTTTTCTGTGAAGAGCAAATTGGAGAGGAGCTCGCAGGATATGTGACAGTGTTGCCAATTTGTGTTTCACTGGTGACAACTTCAACAATTCATAAATCTCATAGTTTTAATCGCTCAAACTTTCAGTTATTTGTTTCTTTCATTTTTCTAAATTTATTAAAACTAACTTGGTATCAGGGTTGACTTCTTCTTTAAAAGACAAAGATAAGAAACAAAGATAACAAACAAATAAAGACACAAATCTGGTTGAAGAGGCATACAGTGATGTCGCTAGATTGGGATGTGGGGTGTGGCACGCTCACAATTTGTATTTTTGTTACATATGACAAAAATAATTATTCTTTTTTTTCTTCTTCTGATTGCTTTTTTACAATTTCATCCGAGCACTATCCCCTTTCACTCAGAATAGAAGAGCGTTGTTCCTGCTTGAATATTGGAATACGGGAGTATTTGCAATCATATACTGATCTCAATGAGATAATTTTTATTTTAAGCAATGTAGCCTACATGATTACATTTAACCAACAAATTCTGCCGAAAGTAGCCCTATTTTTTTAATTCAAGGCTATTACGAAATCAACTACCGTCTTGGGCCTACAGCTCACAAGCTTAGCTTTCTTCATGCCCCCCCCCCCCCAACATTTTTTCACTCTTCGTTTTATAATAGTCCTTTTCACGTAATGGATTCAAACAAATCGATGAGGAACTCATTTTTTCTGGGTTAATGTGTGTATTTTTTCTATGTTAAAAGAGTTCATTTTTCTTATTCATTGCAAAATGTGAAAAATGATAATGTATAACTATAATGAAGTAAAAAACAATAAACTGACAAATGAAATCTCATCATGCTGATTTTTGTTTTGATTTGTTGATTTTTTTTTGGGGGGGGGATTTTTTAGTCACGTGTTCAGCACTACACAATATTGTATTCAACATAATCACAATCATCTTGGACCCCATAGAAGAACAGTGTTGTATGGCTTGACTGAACCGGATGTCCTTCCGACTTCATTATACTTGGTATACTTACTTGTATACTTACTTGGTTACTTGCTTGGTATACTTTCTCATTTACGTTGTATATTATGTTTGTTTTAAATGGCTATTTATATTATGTTGTAAATGTTCTGTATATATATCATGTTTTAATTGTGAATTCGGAGAATAAATAAATCAAATCAAATCAAATTCTCGTAACTTACCGTTCATTGATCGTACGAAGGAGCTCGGATGATTCCGACTACCGTACACGTGACCATTGACCGCTATGGTTGGGCGTCTCGCTGGTCGTGTACCGTTTCTATCCAAATGGCCATAATAGTCAGCGGCCTCCATAACGCCCTGTTCCATGGGCATCATCGCCATCGTCTAGAACGAGAGCGTGATCGAAGACGACAACGACGAAAATCTGAAAGCTTTCAAATCAATTTGGTAACAAGAAATGGAATGGAATGTTAAAAACTCAGTGGAATCTATAGAACATTTATTTTACAATTAAAAAATGATTTGATTTCTCATGCAAAACATAATACAATGAATAAGTATATCACAAAAGTATACAATGAAACAACAAATATAATAGAAATAGCACGAGAAAATAGGAACTAACTAGAAACAGAGCTTGTTACGTATTAGTTCCTCTGGTGCTGGTTGACAATATATCTTGAACAAAGTATACTTGGAAAATGAATAGATTTTATTTGTGCGCCATTCTGAGAATATAATTTCATAGTTCAGAAACGATGAATGCTTGATTGATTTGGTTGCTTTGTATTCATATTACATGCAAAAATAACACAGCATTATACATTTTACAAAACATTGTAAGAAAAAATGTTCTGTAAATCATTAAATGAAAAGTGAACCTCTTGTAATGTAGGCTTTTAAATGTACGTAGGTTCATTGTATTAACTTCTGATTTATTATATAAGTAGAATAACCCGGATACACATACACCGAGACAAAAGAGAAATGAAACTAAATACAACATGTTACGGTTAAAATTGGAGAGAGAGAAATAGAAGAGGGGAGAGGGGAAAGGATAGATAGATGGGTAGGTATAGATAGATATATAGATAGCTAGGTGGGTTGATGGAGAGAGAGAGAGAGAGAGAGAGAGAGAGAGAGAGAGAGAGAGAGAGAGTGTGAAAGAGAGGGAGATTAAAATATGAAAAACGTTTTATTTTATTTTGGTGATGATATTAGCTCCCCCCCCCCCCCCCCCCCAAGGCCTCTTAATGGGAAGGGCGTTTGCAGACTCAACCCTGTGTATTCAATTTTAATTTGTGCGCGTGCACGGCTAACAAATCAAGCTACTAGGCCTTCTCCGTTTCAAATTATTTGGATCTGGTAAACATGATAAATTAATAATCCAAATGTGATTTTTTATTCCCTTGCTGTTAATTCTTCAAAAAAATATACTATTACACTAGTATATAAGCTACACTTATCATGCTGTTAACCATAATACATGTAGATACAGGGGCGTAGACAACGGGGGGGATGAGGGGGATGCATCCCCCCCCCCCCCCCACCTCACAAGGTGGAGGGGATGGCATGTACAATCATCCCCCCCAGGTTTTGGGGAATGATATTTGCTTACTTAATAAGTCATAATGATGATAATAATAGTAATAATAATAATGATAACAATTATAATATTAATAATAATAATAATTATGACGATGATAATAATAATCCTCATCATTATTGTAATTGTGTTTATTGTTATTAGCCGCATTCACATGGTGAAAGCCAATTCAGACGGTAAAAAGTATTTTGTGGTTATCTTAAGATAACCACAAGATTAAACAGGCGCGGACCTACGGGGGGGGGGGGTTTAGGGGGTTTAACCCCCCCCCCCCCCCTTGGGCGGCCCAAAAAACAAACAAAACAAAAAAGGAAAAAAAAGAAGAAAAAAAAAGAAAAAAAGAAAGAAAAAAGAACGCACGCTGGAGAGAAACCCTTTCAAGTGCAAATATTGTGAGAAGATATTCAACTCATCTGGTAACTTAACCAAACACATGATAACTCTGGATATAACTGTGTATTTAACTGTTACTTGATTTAAAAAGACGTTATCATGCACTGCTTTTTATGGTCTCCATTGTGTTAATAGATGCCAGGAAAACATCACTTACGGGGTTCAAATAAACACCCCAAAAAAAATCGGCTCGCCGCTTCGCGGCTCGTGGACGATGCTCCGCATCGTCATTATTTTGGTCACCCCCCCCCCCTTAGCAAAAAGCTAGATCCGCCCCTGAGTCATCCCCCCCAGGTGTACGAACCTGTCTACGCCACTGTGTAGATATATCAAAGCTCCATATAAAAAAAACCCACACAGAAATAAGGATCGAAGATAATCATAAACAACAGTCATTTACCTGTCAAATTTTACTCGCCTCTCCGTATATATCCGTATAGCACAACACCAGTAATATGTCTTTTATAGTTCCAATCGCTCTTGCTTGAAACTTGATGGAAAAGTATCTCTAAACCTTCCGAAAACTATACTGCGGTTAAAATCTACATCAATATGCAATGGTGCACTGTAGACTGAGTATCGCCCTACAATATTCCCACACTGTATGCCGTTGGTAAAGAATATCGTGTTGACGGACTCGCTTTATTTGTATCGTTTAGTCATTGTCATTGAACTACACCCAAAACCAAACCCAACTATGCGACGAGAGAGAGAGAGAGAGAGAGAGAGAGAGAGAGAGGGAGAGAGAAAAGAAAAATCATATTCATGTTTATCAATCTTTCTTTCATAGAATATAGTTATTGTATTTTCGCGCTCAGTCGGTCGCCGGCTCCTGACGTCACAATAGAAACCTCATGCCTAGTTGCTTTCAAGAATGCCACACGTTACACTGATACAGGGTGTGTCAAAAGTAAAGTCAATATTATGCGAGTAGTATTCTGGGGTCGAGGCATTTATCCCCTGGCTAGATTAGGCTATATCATAATGATAACTTATCAAACTATTTATGAATGTATACAAAATTATTAAAAATTAATTTTTATTAGACAATGCAAAGTCAAACAAATTTCACCAACTACATTGTATAACAAATCATACAACCAGTTAATACAGTAAAAGAATTTAATGGTGTAAAAGTGACTATATCATTTGCATTTATTTCACTATGGTAGATATCGGAACCATACAGTCTTATTCAGGTTTCTCTGACGGCGTAGGGGGCATAGAGCTGTAAAAGAACTGGCAATACCAAAACAAAAATCAAATCACAACAAACAAACAAAAAGCGGTCAATGCCCTTTTTTCTTCACTACAGATTATTTTTAAACTCAGGATCCGCCACTGAAAGAAAATAAGATATTGCCAGATGTATAAAAACCTGAAACATGCTTTGCGTAAAATGAATGATGATCCTATACGCAATCTAAATATCTTATCAGTCCATCAGCCCATATCATAAACTCATCCCGCATCAGTTACACATTATTTTTTTATGAGACGCCTTGTATTTGCTCGTCACCCTAGTCTAAAAGTCCAAGGGCCAAGACTTTTTAGATGAAATTAAGCAAGTAGAATATGAATATGATTGTTAATGTGAAGGCTCATCCGCAATGTTTAAAAATGCAATTCATGCTGTGTTCTGTTAAAGAATAATATAGTTTATTGAAGTTGTACAGACAAACAAAATAATCATAGAGTCAAACATATTTTGGATCTGATGCTTAAAGATTTACAGCTTAACGATTTACAAAAGAAGTATAGATAAGAAGACTAATATTTTTGCCTTATGTTTTAATAAATCAAGGTTGCGATGCCATAAAAGTGTCAATGTGCGAAAGACCCGCAATTTTTTAGGTCAAGTTTTGATAACACTGATCTTTTTTTTTTATAGAAAGCAGGGAACTAATATAACAGATGATTTCTGTGGGTACATTTATCACAAATATGATTATTTATAATCATCCTACATCAACTTTAGGGGTCTACGATTTCAAACGTGAATACGAGGGTTCGATCCCATCGTACCCAGTGGAGACCAGTTTTGGAATCGCCCCCTCTCAAAATATGAAATGGAACCACTTATTACCAATCATGTTAAAAAATATGATTTGACTATTAATACGTGCATATAAATTTTGCCGGGAAACCGCCTACTAATTGATATATTTGGTAACTTATTATATCTATCCGGATTGGATAGATATAGGGTAGTCCCATATACATCTTTCTGTGTACAGTGCTTGTAACTTTACCAAGACTGGGCTAAATTTCTTATCATTTGGATGATTCCAGAACCTTGCAGTACACACCAATACTTATGTGCTATAGATGATAAACCTTTTCTTTTCGATTTCACAACGTTTCTTTCACAATGAAACCGCATGAACAAAACTGGTCTATACCTTTAAGACAGGCCTCAAAACCCCCTTTTCTTTCTTCAAGCAAATGCGTAGTCCATTATTATTGGAGGAACAAGCGCCTTTGAGTGTTTGAAACAGATAAATGGTGCCATACAAGTGCTGTGTATTATCATCATCATCAACATGACAATGTCAAAGATTTACCATATTGATAAAATCATACAAACAATCATGATAATGAAACTGTAAATGCTAAAAAAATGTAACATAAAATGTATACCATGCATATGTAACTCTATTGTTAGATAATATTATGTCAGTACAGGATGAACATGCCTTGGATGATTATGATTATGATAATTCAGTCCCCCCCCCCCCCCCGTACAAACACACCCCTCCCCTAGAACTTTTATCAGGCCCATGGCACAACACTCAATATTTTTCACCTGAGCGAAATTAGTTCACGCCCTCTAACGCTGACCTTGATTATAGCAATAAGGAGTTGTCCTTCTCCACTGATCTCTACGGAAAAATCTCTTCTCTACTGATCTCTACGGATTTTTCCGTAGAGATCAGTGAGATCAGTGTCCTTCTCCCACCTCCACCCTCGCTCTCAGCTGCGTTTTTTTTTTTTTTTTTTTGGGGGGGGGGGTCGGGGGAGGGGGGTCTTTTTTTTTTTTTTTTCCTTTTACTTTTCTGATTTTGTTTTCTAAACATATTTGTCAACACACCTGAAGATAAATCAAATGCAAGTATACATCTTTTATATTTAAACATACTTTTGTTTATATATTTTGTTTCTAGTTATTATCAAGTAGTTTTTTAATGGAAATACATTTAAGAACTACATTATTCATACCCTTTGTAGATTTGACGTTTCTTGTGTTTGTTGTTACTCAAGAATGAAAGGTGGAGTGGTTGAGTTTATGGCCTTTGTTGAGTGCTCTTAGATGTAAGATGTAAGTCATATTGTCGAGAAACATCAATGTGGATAATCGATTTTAACATACTTGAAAAATTACAAATTTTGGTAAGGATATGACATATTTATTCGTTAACTATGACAAAATATAAAATCAATACCCGATGATCTTATGCACCAACCACACGATAGTACTAGTGGAGGGGCATTGATATAGTTACGACCCCCTCCAATATTCCCCTTTGATCAAGGGCCTGCATGCCCCCCCCCCTAAGGTCCCATGCCACCAATGCTCACCTTATGTCCCATTCTACTCCAATATTTTGGAGTAGAATGTTTCGGACTGTCATATTTTAAATTAATTCGCTTTCAACGACAATCCTTCATCCGCAATTAATTTGTTTAAAGTTTGATGAAACATGATAATTTAACGATTTTTGTATTCTTACTTTTTTTTAAATTGTAATATAATGTATGCTTATTCATGATTCATTGTCAGAAAGTACTTTTTGATAACTTATGTTTGGTATTACCTAAATTGTTTTTTCTTTAAATATAGAATGCAGAAGAAAATAAATAAACTTAATTCAAATCAGATAATATGTAGTAGTGGTCCGATCTAGAATAGCAATAATTTTGTTCGATTTACCCGGGGTTGGCAATCAGTATTCGAACTGTACTTCATGAAGGTCGTATAGTTATTATTACTCCAGTATTGCCACTTGCCAGGCACCCATTTAATACATTTGGGTCGATAGGGATAAATGTGGGCAAAACACCTTTTCCAAGGTATGCAAGCAACGAACTAGAATCATCTACCTATTTTAATTCGTAAGTAGAACATTCTACAACATAACATGCGTTTCATCATTTCATTGAACCAGGAATGGGGCAAAACAAGGGTGGGTCAGATAGTATCAGCAACCAGCTTTTAAATTAATGAGGTATCATTTTTATTTAGAGTTCTTGTTTATGGCGTATCATGGGTCCAGGTTTTTGAGGGTTAATTGGGTCATCATGGCGGGGGCACCGATCTTACTCGGTGGATAAAATTCGAGAGAAGTGTGTCATCATGGAAGATGGGGAGGGAGCGGGAGTGTCGGAGGGGTCGTCATTATTCAATTTCTCTTCATGTTCCCTTCCCTTCCCCTTCTCGTTCTCTCGCTCCCCAGCTCTATCTCCCTCTCTCCCTCTCTCTCTCTCTTTCTCTCCCTCTCTCTCTCTCCCTCCCTCCCTCCCCCCTCCCAAACACATGACTCACAATCACGCACACCCCTTTTCCCCGTGATCTTTTTGTACACGCACAAAAACGCACAAACACACTCACAAACATTTTCTGTCTCTCTCTCTCTCCCCTCCTTTTCTCTTTCCCTTTCACTATTCGATCGGGAAGATGTGCCCATGCCCCCACTACCCCCCCCCCCCCCCCCTCCCCCGTGCCGGTACGGCTTCGCCCGCTCTTTCTCGTCACCATTCTACAACGACGATCTGCGATGAGACACAATAAAACGGGGGATGATGTAGTGTATGACACAAAGTCATAAGGGCGATAATGCTTGCCGTATTTGCATGTGAAAGAGCACGGGGTGAAAAACGCGGGAAAGAATCAATGAAAAACACCTGGCGCGCTGTGTGCAGGTGAATTTGCAGAGCGCATGCGCAAATGCAGTGTTCCATCTCCCTCTTTCTCTCTCCTTCTCTCTCTCTCTCTCTCTCCTCCTTTCTTTCTCTCTCTTTCTTTACGTTATGTTTGTATATTTCACCTCCATCTCTCTTATATACTTCCTTCCTTTTCTCTGTCTCCAGCACAATCTCCCTCGTTTATCTTTTCCCCTCTCTTCCGTTTTCGTAGGATCTACCCTCTCGCTTTTTCTTCTGTGTCTCTCTCATTTGGGTCTCTCTATCTCTTTCTCTCTCTCTCTCTCTCTCTCTCTCTCTCTCTCTCACACACACGCACGCACACACAATCACACACACACACACACACCTGCACGCACAAAATCTCAATCACTTTCTCTTTGTCTTTGGCTCTCTACTGTCCTCTCTCTTTATTCTATTCTCTCGATTGTTTTGTTTTCTCCCTCTTTCCCCCTTTATCTCTCCCACTCTAATTTGCACCCCATTTTTTGTTTGTCTCTTGAATGAAATATTAAATGAATGATTAAGTGGAATCTGCTAAATATAGATGTTTGTAGATCGTCGTTGATGATGATTCATAACATCAGCTCTATATAGCCCAGCCATCTTTTGTTTTGTCTGAAAAGATAACATTTTATGTCATATTTTTGCTTTCCTTCACAAAGAAGTCATTTCAATGGATTCTAAGGAGCAGGTGCTGTTACATCTATAGAAGATGAGAAGCTGTCCAGAGCGAAACTTCAGGAATGTTCAAGAACGAAATAGATCATCTTTAAATACAAATTTCACCATGTAATACATACAGGTAACAACTAGATTATTCATATCCCTTGTAAATGTTATGTTTTTTTGTTTTTCATAACTAAAAATGAAACTGAAAGGTGGACTGGTTGAATTAGGGCCCTTCTTTTGATGTAAGCTTTAATATGTCACAGTCTCAAGAAACATAAATCGGAACAAATAAATTCTTCACATTGGCCCCCTACTTTTAAAATAAAATCACAAAACTTGGTAAGGGTATAAATATGAATAATTGAGTTGTTAACTGTAGGCCTACAATTCATCAGCGTTACATTCTTACTTATAATCCCGTGTAAGAACCCGGTAGAAGTAGAAGACGAAGGAGGAGAAGAAGAAGAAGAAGAAGAAGAAGAAGAAGAAGAAGAAGAAGAAGAAGAAGAAGAAGAAAAGAAGAAGAAGAAGAAGAAGAAGAAGAAGAAGAAGAAGAAGAAGAAGAAGAAGTAGAAGGAGAAGGAGGAGAAGAAAAAACAAGAAGAAGAAAAACTGAGAAAAGTTGTCGGTGAGCCCATTAGACCAACAATGTCAGTTTCGAGTTCCACCAGTGTCATTAGTCGTAAGTCTCATGGTTTGTTGCCGTTGTAATTTTTTTAAGATTTTAGAGATAACAATTTTTTTAATATGTCCCTTTTCAGGAGAAATGTCTACTATGATATAGGCCTTCAATGTATATGACTTCAACAGGGTTAAACACGCTGTATGTACGATAAACATTATATGCCCCGTGCATTTAACGACTTAATTTTCGGACGGGGCGAAATTTGTCGCTTTTCACACGACTCGAAATTGCATTTTGCGCTTTTTAATGATAATTATAGTCTTGATGATGGCTTGGTGAACTTGACTTTTGGTTAAAAGTCATGATCATATTTTGAGAGGTTAGTTAGAAAGGCGTCAGTGCGTAACAATGGTTTCTGCGATCATCGTGTAGAAAGGAGCAAACGCCGAGGAAAGCGACACAACTAGGATGAATACCTTACACATTTCCTGTCCTGTATATTCTAGGCCATATGTGTTGTGGTCGAGTGAATATGTCACCGGACTGTCGATCACAAGGTTCTCGGTTCGAGTCCAGCCGCGGCACTAATGTCCTTTGGCAAGACATTGATCTACACTTGCCACACTCAACCCAGGTGAGGTAAATGGGTACCTGGTAGGATTATTCCTTGAAATGCACTGTGCACTGATAAGGCTGCCGGAGCTAAAACTAGGGTAATAAAGTCCAAAGCTCTTTGGAAGCGCATAGAGATGTTATTTCATAACGTATTATGCGCTATATACAAGAACTGAACTATTATTATTATTTAAAATATTCAGTGCAAGTTTGATGTGCTTATCATTTGCAAAGACTGCACATGTCTGTCATTTATATACTTTTGTTGGCATAATTTTTGTTTAAAATCAAATAATAATTTGCCAAAACATAACCAGATGTGAAAATAAAAACCCTTCAAGATTAACAAGATTTTGTTGGTGTTTATCCTAATGAAACTTCTCATACTAGAGCAGTTAATACAGAGGTAAATTTACACCGGGTTCAAATGAAAAATTGCCCTATTTCGAAGGAGGGTCGATTTATTTTAAATCGAGGTGACATGACTTGTGAGGGCCTTAATGTAAAGGCAGCACCTAAGCGGGGGGGGGGGGGGTTCTAAGGGAACTATTTGTTAAAAATCTAACCTTTAGTTTCTACTTGCTGTGCACAGCCATCTGAGCAATTGTGGATGGGCTTGCTTGCTTGTCAGATCTTTATGGAATAAGCCAGTTCACGGTTGCAGTCTGTCTGAGCATGAGCAGATAAAGATCATTGCAGACCAAATTTTGAAATACACGGAGACAAAATACTGGATACGTGCTCATGAAAGTTATGTAATAATTATTCATTGATGCACAAGCAGTGCACTCCGTGATACACAGGGGGAAGTATTTTTTGAAAAGGGGGTAAATGGCTATTAATGTAGCACTTCCATCGCTGTAGGAGTGATTATTTCAAAATGTGCAAAGTGTGATCTCTTCATGTTTTAAAGATCTTTGGATATTCCGGCTCATTTGGGACATGTGCTAACCGTGAACTGGTTTATTGTACGCCCCCACCCCCGGTAACACGGCAACCTGGATCCACCCCTGACTCACACTGGTAATTTCTCCAAGACTGTAAGCTGACGACAATGCACGATTTTATGTCATCTAGGCTAAAATGATTAATACGCCGACGTCAGACAACACATTGAACGAATGAAGAAATAACTTGCAGCAGAAGTCGGTCAAGTCCCACACGTGTGTTTTCAAGGTTGCTAAGAAGGATACATGCGTCTTTGATCTTAAGTTTAGAGCGTCTTGATTAATGACCGACGTACTAGATGCATCGGAATTTATGTCTATTCACCCCAACCCCTTTTGGTAAATTTAGATGTTAACTAAATGTTAGGGTGATACTATTGTTAAGGTTTGTCTATGTACGTGTTTGTATTTAAATAATATATATATATATCAGAAGCATCATCCTTTGGAATGGAGCAAGAATTTCGCTTACTTTATCTCAAAACGCTCCTCTATTTGACTCAATCGGGATGTGTAATGGCATTGAGAAAACTTGCGCTTAGACCAATCTAAATGAAAATAGAGGGCCCCGGAAAAAGCTTATCATGATAATAAATGTTGTTTAATTTCACTGTTAAGATATGATTTATTGATAAAAAAAAATCTGTTTATATATTAAGTCTTAAAATCAAAATAACAAAACATAAGCAAACTTTTCCTTGAAAACAAAATCGGGATGAACGTTAATTAGTTATACAGTGAGGCAAAAGTATGATTCATATAAATCCGCATTTAATTTTCGAGTTCATGACACTTTCATGAACATTATGATATGGTCATGAATCGCCCTCGTTTTTCACTTCGCTGAGAAACATCATCTCATGCAGCGTTAAGCCTTGTAAGAAGTGAAAACATGCCCCAGCGAAACACCCCCAGCAAAGGGACAGGTGCGTGCCGTGTTGCAAGCCGTTGCTATGGTAACTCGAGTATTGACCAATCACAGAGCAGGATGACGAAGGAGCGATGCAGGCTTTCGTAGCTCGCCGGCCGCCATCTTGGATCCAAGTACGTCTACCGAAGATATTTGGTAAATAAACTTTTAACGGTATTTTTTTTCTCGACTGGAGTTTGTTTTTGCGTAATTGCCAAGGGAATTGGAATATTACGGAAATATTTATACATATGCAGCCATTGTTTGACGTTGTAATTAAAGGAAACTATATATCTCTGTGGAATAACATTGAAGTGCCAATATCTTTGAGGATTTATACAAGAAAAACACAAAGAGATTGAAGTGATATGTGATGGAAATTGCCTGAACTTCGATCGCTTGTTTTTCCATCAACAACGGTTTCGCATTGATCTATCAGTTTTTAACGATCAACTTGTAATCCATTTTTGGGATATTATAATTGGATTTCTCCTGTATTTCTTGGATGGAATACTCATGATTAGATAAAACGTGTATCAAATGAGATAAAACGTGTATCAAACCATTTGTGTCAAATAAGTGGAGAACTTTATAGCTATCGTCTCAAAGTTGAGAAAGGACTCCTACTTCAAGTTTGATAGTATCTCCGTCTGCCTGTGTTTGATCTAAATTGACACTGCACATCGTTTTGTTTTGGAAAAGGAGATAAAGAGCTTCACAAGTTTAAAACACAAGGTCAAGGAGAAGAAAGGGGTCAAATGTCATTCCATTTCCGATAAAGTTGATTCCGAAAGCAAACATAAAAGTGCAAATGGTGACATAAAACATAACACATTATCGTGATTATCTGTCTCCCTATCCGCTAAACTGATTGTTATAATAACATCATTTGGTAAAATTTCTTAACGCAGTGGTACCAGCATATTATGAAAACAGAAGGTGACTTTTACATTTTCATGTTGTACTTTAAAATTCTCATCAAGGGTGTGTTTAAAATTTATGCAGATACGAAGTGGTGAAGTAAAACAAGGACCAGCAAGATATTTGTTTATATTTGTGTCAATTGTCAGCCTCGAATTTTATGACAATTGTTAAAAGAAACTGGTAATTAGATACTCTATATATCCTCTAATAGCCGTTCAAATAAAAGCCATTACGCCTTTGTATTTCAGACCGCCAATAGTTGCTGGTAGCGTATCAGTTCAAGTGCACTACCGGTTCGCTTAACAACGGTGTGTTGCTTCGCCAAAGTGGAACTTGCTTTTTGAAGATGGTTTGTGGTGGTGGTGATGTTCGCTAATTAAAAAGGAGCATAATAATGGATCATTGGACTGCAAATGTCGATTCTACTTGAATGTGTGACCGATTTTATATGATATTTAGAGGATCCTATTTCGATTTCTTATAACCGTGAAATGGTGTTCATATTTTTCGCATGATTTCGTGTAGGTTTATAATCACCATGTAAATTTGTATGAATTTTTGTCGTGGAGGTAGCCTTATTGGCGACCTATTAGCGTAATAGCCTTTAAATATAGAAATAACTTCTGTGGAGCAAATAAAGAAATAGCTTTTGAAAATTGATTCTGACGAAGAATGCATGTACCACTAGACAGAGTTATGGAGGAAGATGAGGATGGCGAGTCGGCGGTGGAGCGACTCGTCTCCATGCGGGCAGCCCAGGCGGCGCAGGACAACAAAGTCCGCATCAACGTCGGAGGCATCCGACACGAGACGTACAAATCGACCCTACGTAACATCCCCGATACCCGCCTTGCGTGGATGACTACGATCTCGACCTCGAGCACGACGGCGGATTACGATCCGATTACGTGCGAGTTCTTCTTCGACCGACACCCGACTATGTTCGAGGCGGTGTTGAACTACTATCGGACGGGGAAGCTTCACGCGCCGACCAACGTCTGCGGGCCGGCTTTCGAAGAGGAGCTCACTTTTTGGGGAATTGACGAGAAGCAGATTGAGCCATGCTGCTGGTCGCATTACACCCAGCACCGAGACGCGCAAGAAACACTGCACAAATTACAGGTAGGCTATTATAATAAGGAAAGTGTTAGTTTAATGTTAGATTGATTGTTAGTGTTAGAGTAAATGTTGTCATGCAGCACCATAGCGCACACGGAACATTTCCAAAGCGGCTGCAAAGAAGAGTAAAAGTGTTTAAGTTTGGTTTTGATTTGGGTGTCATTCAAATTGATGCACTCATCTGTTACAAAAGTGACCTGCACTCCCATAAATAATGCAAAAGAAACACTACAAACGCTACAGGTAAAGAAGGTTTAAGGGTAATGATTCGGTGTTAGTTTCAGTGTTAATATTATAACAAAGAAATAAACCCAGCACCATGATGGAGAAGAAACAAATAAACTGCTGGTAAAGGGTTAATTAAATACGATTTAGTTCGGTGATAGTATCCGTAATAATGTAGGCTATGCACTCACCTGTTTACGATAAACAAAGCAAAACAAAACGCAACCAGCACAACGACGAATATGAAACATCTAAACAACAACAGGTAAAGAGGAAATAGAGTTTCAGTGGTCGGTGTTTTTAGGAACCGTCTCTTTTCTTTGGGCGAAGAGGATGGGGCAGCCTAAGTAGTCTGCACAGAAATGAACTGATGCATTCCCTCATTGATCATTTGCGTGTCTTATCCCTTTCAATCATTTTGAGTAGATCAGCATCTAATGTGTACCTGTTAACGTTGTGCTTGTGTCAGAGGTTATGGGTTTTATGCTTCCATCTTTTTACACAATCCTGGGGGGTGTTTCACAAATATCCTAAGTCGAACTTAACTCTAAGTTGGACTAAACAATTATGGAGAGCCATTTGTAGCCTTAAAATAAAGTATATTCAAAAGCGAAAAATCAAGTATTTCAGACTTTTCATAAATTCCACATCAAGAACATGAAATCTCCCATGATATCACAAAATACGAATGATCTGAATCAACATTTTGCCTTTTAAAATAACTTTTACAAAATATATTTAAGGATGCTAACGGCAATCCATTACTGTTAAGTCCAACTTAGAGATAAGTTCAACTGAGGATCTTTGTGAAACACCCTCAGGATCCAGCTCAACGCTAATACATTTTTCTTTCCATATTATCCAGGGTGGTGGCTTCGAAAGCGAAGATGATGAGGAAGAGGACGTCGCCAGAATCTTTGGCATCGAGGAGGCGTGCGAGACGGAGAAGAACCAGTGGTACAGAAAATGGCAACCCAGGATATGGACCCTTTTAGAAGAACCCTATTCCTCACGCGCTGCTTTGGTAAGACAGAACTTTTGCTGCTGATGTTGTTGTTAATAGAAGTAATTTGTAAACATTTGTATTTGTTTTTTTTTACGTTTCCTGCCCTCAATGGACCATAGATCAGGTCAAGTCCTGGGCTTTTCTTATTATGTTCTCCATTGCTGTGTATGTCTTTCCCATCATGACTTGTCTCTGTTCATTTTTTCATTTTATTTTATTTCAACACGGATCACTTGCTTCAGCCAATGGCTGTAATTCTTCTGCAAGTCCGTAAGTTCCGTATCAAGAATCAATAAAGTGATGTACCAACAAGAAAAACCACGTTTGTATAGCGCAATATATAAGTTTTTAACGATTCACATTATAATGATTGGAACGAGCTCCCAACCATGATAGCTAAAAAAACAACTTTCTCAAGCTTTAAACAATAACATAAAGACATTTTGCTAACTAAATTATCCCGACCCAAATGAGTACTACCCCAATCATTGGATTCAATCGCCAATCCGAACATGACAGTGCACGCATTTCGCTCCCTGGCGCCATTTTACAAGCTTACACATGCCATCAGTTTCGTATCCTACCATTTACCCTATTCAACACCTGGGTGGAGAGTTGCAAATGTAGGTTAATGTCTCGCCAAAAGACATTGTTGTTGTTGTGAAGGGGTGAAGTTAAGAATTAATGAAACGTGGAGCAATTGTCGCAGGAGTATGTGTCATACAAACTATTGAAGTGATTGGAAGGCCATGGGCGCAACAGCAAGAATTCAATACGGTAATGTTAAATAGTACCATTGGACGATGACAGAGATGGATTTGCGTATTATTGTGTTAGAGAAGATGACGTCATCGACGTACGGCTCTACCTCGTTCAAATCAAAATGGCGTCGAAGTAAGCGAGGCACAATATTATTTTGTAAATTTTAAGCAAAAAGAGGAAACAAAACAAAATTTACATATTTTTTTTAAAGAGTTTAGAAGAAGAAAAAAAATATTATACGATTAATGAATAATTTATCCTATTAATGACTGATGACCGACCACAATTTCAACTCCTTTAAAACACCTGTTCAACTATACTTATTTGAGAGGCTGTCACTATTCTATAGCCATTAGCAGGTAATTGTACTCTCTATTTACTAGTCGGTCAACGTGTTACAATATGCCATGGTCATAATGGCCACTTCATGCTGAGTGTCTCTCAAGTGCTTACCGTTATCATAAGACACTGTTTCCCCTTGTCAACATGATGTCGCTTAGCACTGCACCCGTATTCAAACATCCAGTGTTCATTATAGAGGCGGTCTAGGATTAAAATTCGGCCCTGGCATTTTGATTCGCGGGCGAGCCTGGAAGGGGGGGGGGTAGAGGTTGCAGCCCTAAAAGTTTTGAAATTATACTCATATTTGGGCAAATGACACCTCATTTCGGGCACTATAGTGGTATATTTTGTTGTAATCGTGTTATATTTTTATGACGACGACATCACAATACGCTGTGACAAAAAAAAAATCACAATTTTGCTCGCAGGTTTAGAAATTAGAAAACTTATATTCGAACAAGAGAAAAAAAATCGCCCCCCCCCCCCCCCCCCCATTTCTGGTGAAATATTGTATCTATTCTTATTTCGATATAAATAAGGCTATAACAATAGATGAAAACAAGATAGAGACATGGAAAGATAAAACGATAGAGGGAGGGATCGAGAAAGAAAGAGAGAGAGAGAGAGAGATGACGAGTTTGTGACGTCATTGGAATGGTTTGTAATGTGTCCCGCAAGATTACAGGCTGGGTGAGAAATTGATATCTATGGCAACTATTTGTTTGACAATATTTGCATGAAAAACACACCACGTGTGAAAATGTAAGAAAGTAACGTAGTATAAAAGGAAGTAGTAGTGGTAATTACAATACTTCTACTACTAATAGTAATAATGATGGAAATAACCACATGAAATACACCAGAAACATCGAAATTAAAGTAGAACGCCTGAAATGGCTAATTTATTTGTAATAATCATGATTAATAATGGTTATCAGACGAAGATAGTTACACTCGATTTCAACAGCGTGTATATCGACCATGTTGATTTAACGGCGATGTAAAAGTGCAAAGCCTAATAACCTTTGGTCAGGGAGAGAGAGGGGGAGAGAGAGAGAGGGAGAGAGAGAGGGAGAGAGGGGGTAGAGAAAGATATTATATATAGAGAGAGGGAGAGAGAGAGAGAGAAAGAGAAAGGGATAAATAGAGAGAGGGGTTATAAAGAGAGGGGCTGGAGAGAGAGGGGGGTTGATGGAGAAAGAGAAAAACGGAGAGATAGAAAGGAGAAGAACTTAGAGAGAAAGGAGAAAAGGATCAGGGGGATATATATAGAGAGAGAGACAGAGACAGAAACAAAAATAGAGACAGAGACAGAGAGAGAGAGACAGAGACATAATTTATAAAGACTAAGAGTACCTATATAGAGAGAGACGAGAGAAAGTGTGAGAGAGAGAAAGAGAGGGAGAAATAAAGAGGAATGTGAGTGTCTTAGAAACAGAAAGTGAGAGAAAGATAGTAGGGGAAGGGAGATAGAGAAAAGAGAGAGAGGAATAGAGATGAATATATTGAGTGAAAGTAGACTGCATTCAATTCATTCAAACTCTTAATTGAAATTGCTCCTTGGATACCAAAATATGTACACAAGCCGCGTAAGGTGTGGGTTTTTCCCACGCTCTATCGGCCTCTTAGTCACGTTCTACGCCGGAACTCCGGCATAGTGTTTTACAACATGTTGTCGATTAAGAGCCAGTAGGCTTGTCGGGGGGCATGCACCTATCCAGGATATAGGACATGAGGCAGCTCTCCAATACCGGTTAAAGAGGAGGGAGGGGAGGGGGGCTTGTGGGACTCAGTCCTCCCCCTAAATCCTACATCCCCATATGCGTTCTTTGCTGTAAATTAAGTTAATCGAGGCAAAAGTAGAAAATAAATGCAAGAACCCAAAGGCCCCCAAGCCCCCCCCCCCGTATTTTTCTAGAATCGTTCATGTGGCACAATGTTCCAATATCCCAAAAATATTATTGATTATGTGTCTTTCTAAAAGGAACGAGTGACATCACTAGAATACTAAGACTGTTGTCCTTGAAAGTAAACCGTCATGATTAGAATTCAAAATTCATTTCACTATCTGATGCAGTACACTAGTAATATACAGCTCTTGTAGGCCAATAAATATCTTCATTACTTACAGCTCATTAAAACTACTTCTGAATAAATTCAAGGAGTCGAAGAACATAAAACAACGGCCATTAAGCGTACTCATCTTTACCAATGTCGTTAATAGGATATGAGGTTACCTTCATCAATAAACCATAATAAATCAGACGGGGTTATCTGACACATATAAGAGTCATTGCATCGAGAAAGGTAAAGACGAGAGACAGAGAGGGAGAGAGAGAGGGAGAGAGAGAGAGAAAGAGAGAGATAGAGTGTGTGTGTATGTGTGTGTGTGTGTAAGAGAGAGAGAGAGAGGGGGTAGGCAGAGAAAGATAGATCCATGTAGATAGAATAGATATATAGATAAATAAATAATAGGCCTATAGATAGATAGAGAGAGAAAGAGAGTAAGAGAGAGAGAGAGAGAGAGAAAGAAAGAGAGAGAGAGGGAGAGAGGGAGAAAGAAAGAGAGAGTAACATTAGATTGCCTTTAGATTTTAGCTGGTATAGTTCAGAGTGCATAATAAGGGAAATTGCATCTAAAAAGATTAGTGTGTGAGGCGGATCACCGTCGAAGCATTCGCAGTTCTAGAAGTTAGAAGATTTTTTTTTTGGGGGGGGGGCTGGGGATTTGGGGCTCTTGAATCTATTTTCTATATATCATACTATTTTCACAAATGTTGAAGTTTCCTGATTTTTACCCTCCATAAGATAATAACAAACCAAAATAACGAAATTCTGTTCCCTTCCCCTTCAATAGCCACTTTATATCTGAAGAAAAAGGAATGATAGAGTGCCATAAATATATTTTTATATCATTTTTCTAAGCAATAATATAAATACTTGCAATATCAAACGTCAACAATGTTATGAAAATAATATATTAATTTCTATTTTTTATGTTCGTATATTGTCTAAATGACTCTTTAAAAGTACTGCAATTTGTATTTTTTGATGTACATGTACATGTACTTTTTAATTCCTCTTTTACTTCTTTTCTTCATGTTTCTCCCCTTCGTTTTTCTGACTTCGTGTTATCTTCTGTTTTCTTGTTTTGCTGCCCAAACAATCTTACCATATTAACTATATATATATTTCGATATTGACAAATCAATTGTAACTGTATTTTATGTTTGAAATATGCAATGAGTCTTTTAATTGTACACATGACCTATTCAGCCATTGGGCTGCGACACATGTTTTTACTAAACCTTGAATTGAATTGAATTGATTTGAATGTAAGGTAATGTAATAGATGAATGGTTACATACGAGGTTAATTGGAGATAATAGCTACCAGTAATATACAGAGTACATAAATAATGCATGTTTGATTTTCACGAAACATAGCATGTTCTCAGAAATTGTACTCATATCATTACCAAAAATTACTGAATTCGATTGCAATAAATAAATAAATATTTGAACAAAGAAGTATATGTAAAAGATGATAATTATTATTAAAGCATTGACCCGTCGAAATGAAGTGTGTCAGCTTTATAAGTCATTTAAATATTGTATAAGCAGAGCAAAATAAACATGCGGTGAACATAATAGTGGTGTTTCATGGGGCGCAGGGGGCACCCACCTGAAAAGATGGATACATAGAAGGATAAAAGAATTAAGAAAACGGGGAAGAAACCAAGAGGAAAAGGACAAGGAGAATTTAAAGGCCATCTGCACTTGTTTGGCTGGGAGGGATTAGACCACCCAGGAGGTCACTGGCAGGTGGTTATCTCATCAACTCTGCTCTCAGTTAACCTAAGAAAAAAGAGGATCATGGGGACCAATGGTCACCGATTAAATAAGCATTGTTTTCTATAATTATAGAGGAAGCAAGTAGTTGCAAGTAGTACGATGGGCCTTTAAAAGAAAGGAGGACAAAACACGATACTAACTACTTTCAAAAATCGACTTGAAGCAATATCGATGGCATTGTCCTTCACCTTATGAAATTCGCGAACATTCCAAAAGGATACAGTCAAACCTGCTTTAGTGACCACCTGTCTACAACAAGCACATTTTTGTTTCCCTTGAAAATCGTTTCCCATTGAAACATGTACTAACGGAACCTGTTTTCAAAGACCACTTTTTTTTCCCTTGGGCGGTCGCTGTAGACAGGTTTGACTGTACTACGTAAACTGGACATGAATTCTATGGTATGTACAACAGGGTATTAAAATAGCCCTTGAGTTGCGATCGTGGTTTTGTCCATTTTTGCTTGTCACAGAATTTTCTGAATCGTCCCCCCCCCCCCCCACTCCACATCTGCCACATATAATTCTGATGAAATCATTTGATCATATTGACACTTGCAGCATGTGGGCATGTTTTTTGTTGACTTTGAAGGAAGAATTGATGAAACGGAAAACGACTGTTTGCCCAAACAGATCAAAATACTTTAGTTTATGACCATCAGTATCATGTAAGCTTCAAACATTTTTTGTTGTAATTGATGTATTCCGTCTAACGCTTTATAATTATCTCCACTGACATGGAGCATAACCCTACACCTAGCCCCAAGCCTAAACATGTTTTTGTTGACTTTGAAGGAATAATTGATGAATTATAGATAACAGCTGTTTTCCCCAAAAGATGAAGAAAAGCTGTTAGTTTTTGTTCATAAGAGTGTCATGTTAAAGGTAAAGACCAGTTTTGGAAACGCCCCCCTCTCAAAAGATGAAATGGAAGCTCTTATTACCAATCATGTGCAAGAATATGTTTTGACTCATACATGATGAAAACAATTTTGCCGAGAAACCGCTACTAATTGATATATTTGGTAAATTATTATATCTATCTGGACCGGATAGATATAACGCACGTGTGGGGCTAGTTCCGTATACATCTTTATGTGTACAGTGATTGTAACTTCACGAAGACTGGGCCAAATTTCTTATCATTTTGATGATTCCAGAACCTTGCAGTACACACCAATACTTATATGCTACATGATCAACTTTTTCTGATCCATTCCACATCTTTTCTTTCACAATGCAATCGCATTACCAGAACTCAACGTCTGTTCATTGATGTAATCAATACATTTGATGCTCTCTCATTACCGAGGAGTGAAAATTCCACTCTTTGAGGAGTCATATTACGGATCACTTCGTATTGGAGTTGAATCCACTCCAAATTATAGCGGAATGCACTCTGAAATAGCGGTTTGAATAACTCGTTTGAGAGTGGATTCCACTATAAGGGAATTGATTTCCATTCCTGTAAGCATTGATGAGTAGTCACTGTGGCGTAGCTTGAGTTTTACTGGGTGAATGGTTGCAAAAAAAGAAGAACACCGATGGGGGGGGGGGGAAGAGGTTTTATTTTCTTCTGTTCTCCTCCTATTTCTACCTTTTCCCTTCTCTTTTTTTTCTTCTATCAACTTTTTCTATTTTACCTCATGCCACTCCTCCCCGTTTATAGCTATACAGCTCTGTTGATAGGGCATACGTATACAGTAAAACCTGCTTTAGTGACAACCTGTCTACAAAGGCCGACTGTCTTCAAAGACCACTTTTTGTGTTTTCCTTGGGCGGTCGCTATAGACAGGTTTGGCGGTATAAGGATATCGCAGAAATTTGATGATACAGATGACCCATTCATCTTATAAGCATGAGTTCTTTGCTCAATAATATTATCCTACTAACGTCAAAGGATATATTATAAGATACATACATTAAAAAAAAGAAAATTGAAATAGAAAGTATCAACTAAATATTAAAATCCGAAATCTTTAGCATCTGTATTATGTAAAACATTAGCAAGGCCTATTCAGTTAATTTTGAAAGATTTGTATTTTACGCTCGCAAGAATGTCTTACAAAAGATGAGCCATGTCATACATTGGACCATGTTTACCTATTGCGAAACTCAGTGAGATGGGGAATAGAGGGGATTGTTAGAGAGAGAAAAAGAAAAAAATAAAAGGAAAGAGAAAAGAGAGATTTTTTTTTTAAATCCTGAAAAAAGACGTTGCTTATGGCATCGTGTCCGGTACGTCGACAGAGTCCTTCCCCTCACCTGGGCGAGGTGTTACAGCTAGTAAAGGGGGTATACAGACTTGTCGCTCGATAGCGGGGCTTTCCGTTTTTGCTCGAAGCCTGGACGTTTTCTAATCTAACAAGCGCCTAGAGACTTTGTAGATGTTTTAGGTGCTATATATGAATCCATAATTATTTCCTCCGTTTCTTTGCATAATTATGACGCTTCCCCCCCCCCCCCTCTCTCTCTCTCTCTCTCTCTCTCTCACTCACTCTCTCTCTCTCATACACGCACACGCCATTCACACACACACACACACACACACACACACCCTCACAAACTTTTTGTCTTTCTCCCTTTCCCTTCCTCTTCTTCCCTTCATCTCCTTCCCTCCCTTCTTTCCCCTCTCTCTCTCTCTCACACACACACTGACACATTTTTTTTTTTTTTTTTTTAACAATTTTGTTTTATTTCTCCAGATGTGTAATACAAACCATGACATACAATTGAATAAAATAAACGTGTTCAATATTGATGCTTTTACATAAACATAATTAAACACAAACTTATTTGCAGTATAATATAACTTAACAACAAAGTAAACGTATAAGTACCTAAACATAATATGTCAATTGTAAATGTTATTTACTTATATATTACAAAAAAAAACAAATCTGGAGATAATTTTACTGAAACAATCCTGCCCCCTCCCTGCCCCCTACATCACACAGACATACTCACCCTCTATCACCCAAACATACTCACCCACTCACACACATACTCACCCACCCACCCACCCACCCCCCCCCCCCACACACACACACACACACAGTACTCACTCAGTGGATGTCTGCCAACATTCTCAACTTAAGAAAAATATACTAAATAAGTTATCCAGGCCGCAAAATCGAGTTACGCTTTTAACAAGCTCACGGTGGAGAAGAAAGCAAATCTTAATTAATCTTAAGCTGCTCCCACTTTAAAAAAATGTGATCCTAGCTTTCCCATTTTAATTGCTATTTTCTTTTCCTCATCCCTATACTTAAAAATGCTTTTTTTCATCTTTTCTAAAGTTAGTACTCGCCCCCCCGATCTTGACATAAATGTAACATACTTCACCATGAAAATGATAGTATTACACATTTTTATTCTATATGAACTACCTACCAACCCAACAAATATATCTCGCCATTCTAAATCTTTAATTTCATCTAACTCGAAAAGTTGTATTAAAGCCTGCCATAACCTTTGAACGCTCCCACAAGATAAAAATAAATGTTTGTATGTTTCTATTTCCTGCTTACAAAACGAACATAAATTATCACCAACAAAACCAAATCTATGAAGATGCTCATTAGTGTATATGGCTCCATGCAATAATTTAAATTGAAATTCACGTTGTTTTCTAATGAGTATAGTAATTCTTGGTCTCACAAATATTTCTTTTAATTCTTTATCTATAAAATCATAATCATTTTGCCCATCCCTTACCTGCAAATCATACGTTCGCTGCAGTGCTTTGATGAAATAATCATAGATTGTTCTTGAACCCACATCCACAAACTGTATTTTTTTACTAGAAATATGGAAATAAGTATTAAAGCTTATCAAATCAACCTCGAGGAATTCTATTAACCCTGAATCATCCTTCCATAACCTGGGTATCGCATCATAAATATCAATAATCATAAGCAAATTATTACCTTTCATACCGAGGTTCATAAAATATTTAACAGGCTTAACATGACCTTTCTCAACCAAATGATTCAGTTGAACAATCCCTCTTTCAAACAAGTATCTATCAAATATACTTTTTCCATTTATACATATATTCTGATTATTAAAAATAATTGGATTAATATAACCCTCCAAATATCTTAAATTACTTGTCTCTTGCCATGCTTGCAACATTTCCATATAGTATGGTGGAATATCTAAAACGAGTTTAATCTTGTTTAAATCATAATCACATAAAAAAATAAATCTACCACCCACAAACTGTAAGCAATGATCAAAAAACAATTTCCATCCCAAACTTTTCTCTCCATATAAAAGACGTTTTATCCACATTATGCGCTGTATTTTAACGGACATTTCAAAATTAATCATTCTTAATCCTCCAAAGTCATAATCCTGATACATTATTGCCCGTTTAATTCTATCTTTCCCCCTCCATATGAATTCAAATGAAATTTTTGCAACTTCTTTATATACCCAATGAGGGACAATAACGAGAGATGAAATATAATTTAATTTTGAAAGCGCATAAGTTTTTAGCAAATGTATTTTACCCATAATAGTTAAATCTCTTTGTTTCCACCATACAAGCAATTTTTTTATTTTACTTAGAATTTCTTTATAATTCAAATCATCTTTTAAACTTCGATCTAATGAATAACTAACCCCTAAAATATGTATTTCCTTAACCAAATTTCCAAATAAAGGCCCATCAGGTTTGTTCTCATCCTCACCCATCCACATAAAATGTGTCTTTGTTTTATTCACTTTAAGACCACTAATTTTTTCAAATGATTCAAAAATATATTGCAACCTTCTAACCGAATCAATATCCTTCAAAAATATTGTCATATCATCTGCATATAACACTTGCCTAATTTCAGATTTTCCAAATGTAATCCCTTTAATACCGTTGTCCCTCCTTACTGCATGCGCCAAAATTTCGATGGCAACCAAAAACAAATATGGCGATAATGGATCCCCTTGCCTTACTCCCCTTTCTATTTCAAAATACCCCGTGGAGTGACCACCGTTCATAACACAACTACTTATCCCTTTATACAATAATTTTACCCAAGAGCAAAATGAATCTCCAAAACCGAACAATTTCAATATTTGAAATAAATATCTATGAGATACAGAGTCGAAAGCTTTCTCAAAATCCACTGCACACAAAAACCCTTTCCCTTGTTCCCCATAATGCATAGAATAAAATAACATGTCATCTATCAATCGTACAGCTTCCCCAATATTTCTATCTTTTATATATCCAACTTGATCATGATGAATTATTTCATTTAAAACCTCTTTCATTCTTTTTGCTAGAACTTTAGATACAATTTTATAATCTACATTCAAAAGCGTGATGGGTCGATAATTTTTTATATGGAGAGTATCTTTCGCTTCCTTCTCAATTAAGGTAATTACCCCTTGTTTTTGAGATGCCGTTAATTCCCCCCTTTCGTATGTTTCATTCAATACTTCTACTAACAAATCACCCAAAGCTGGCCAAAAAGTATAATAAAATTCAACTGTTAACCCATCATTTCCCGGGGTTTTATTCAATTTCATTTCTTTTAAAACTTTCAAGCATTCATCTTTAGTTAATTTACCTTCACAGATTTCCTTATTGTCTTCATTTAACTTTGAAATATCATTGAAAAAGAAAGGGTCGTTTTGATTTATATCAGCCCTTAAAGAATATAAATCTTTATAAAATAGTTTAATTTCCTTTAAAATTTCCTCCTTATCTCTAGTAGTTTCCCCATTTTCTTTGTACACCTCCCTAATTACACTTTTCCTTTTATTCGATTTTAACAACTGTTCAAAATATTGCGTATTGTTTTCTCCATCTTCAAACCAAGGTGCTCTTGATCTTATTTTAATGCCCTGTCGAGAAAAATCATACAATTTATTTAGTTTATCCCTTTTCTCCTCAATACAATCAACAATATATTTAGTGGGTCCCACTACCAGTTCGCCTTCTAAATCCTTGATTTGTTTCTCTAACAGTTCTATTTCAACCCTCCTTGCTTTTGCCTTTTTCCGCGAGTATGTTATAATAAATTCTCTCATTTTCATCTTTAAAAAATCCCAAAATACTAATTTATTCAAAATCTGTAATGACCATTCAGCTTTTAATTCCTGTATTTCCTTATTCATCTCTTCAACAAAATCTTTATCCATACATAAACTACTGTTAAATTTCCAATATGATTTCCCAAAAACAAACTTATCAACAAGATCATTAAATTCTAGCCTAACGCCAGAATGATCTGGCGTAATAGATGTCAAAATCTCACACGTACCCACCAATTTTTCAACACTACAAGGTATAAACCAATAATCTAAACGGCTTTGCACCACCGGCCAATTTTGTCGAAAAGTAAATTGCTTTACATTCGGATTTTTTTTCCTCCATATATCTTCTAAATCGTATTTATTTAAAAATTCCTTAATCAAATCAATAACCCGAGATTTCACCGGTGTTTTTGACCCCACATAATCTAATTTTCCATCCAATATACTATTGAAATCACCTCCTAATAAAACTAAATAGTCCCGATCACACTGATCAAAAATACTTTCATCTAACTTCTTCAAAAATTCAATTTGTAAAGTTTCTTTATCTCTCGTTGGAAAATAAACATTAACCAATAGCATTTTAACCCTTTGTATTTCACCTTTAAAAATAATGTATCTCCCCTCTTCATCTACTTTAATTTTTTTTTCTTCAAAATCTAAATGATTAGAAAATAAAATAAGAACCCCTCTACTATGGTTTGACCCATGACTAAAAAACATTGGCCCTCCCCAATCTTGTTTCCACCGCTCTTCTATCTCTACTGTACTATATGTTTCTTGTAAGAAAATTATACTATTCTTTTTAGTTTTGCACCATTCAAAAATATTCACTCTTTTTAACCTATCTCTTATTCCTCTAACATTTAATGTCATGAAAGATAATTTCACTGCCATGTTATTTTATGTGTAATTGTATCCAAAACCTTACATCGATAAACTCCAAAGAAACTTCCACACAATCTATTTCCACCGTGAGCAAATGTATAGAAAAAACTATCTGCAGCCAAACATATATGCATACTTATCGTCGAATTATATAAAAAATGCAAGCAGAATCCACCCCGTACCACACAACCCAACGCATTCATACACACAAGCATATTCACTACACACACAACACCCCCACACAAAACAACCAAAATCTGCTCTTCGGTGTACGTAAACATCCGAGAGCAAGAGCCTCCCCCTTTCCCTGTCAATTTAACTAGACCAATGACAGAATAAACCAATGAACATTTCTTCTTGCACAAGTCGATGAGAAATACGTTGTATTGTTATATAACCGTAATCTAATTAAACAAAACAAAAAAAAAATACAAAGAGCTTTTATCCCTTAACAAATGCCTTGAATTGTATTACGGAACCCGCTCGTCATAACTAAGTTAAATGATTTTCCTAAAATGCATTACAGTGAATTGACCGGCCCGCGTACCTAATTACAATACGCACCTTCTAATTAAAAATAAAAACACGATCCCAATAAACCAAATTCCCCCAAACGACACCAGTTCGGCAACCTAATAAACTGTTCGTGCAAACCGAACCCATCATGCTATCATTTACCAAGTTCTATAATTTGCATAATAAGCCTCACCCATGAATGAATAGGCTCACACACCTGATCGTTTTGTATGCACTCCGTAAAAAAAACTCCTAAAGGGCGTTCCCGACAACTCGAAAGAACACCAAACGTCAGCCCGACATAATGATAGGCAAGCATGCATACCGGATCCCAACACGTTCCTCCCTCTCAAAACATCACACCACCACCTGGCTTTAAAACAAAATAGTTTTGGCTGGGTGAACAGATCGGACCATTATCCAGATACTCGAATTGTTTTCACTTCACAGAAAAAGTTTTAAATATGTATCAGTCATTTACTAAGATATGTGAATTTACATAGAATGCGTTATCGAAATAAAGCTCATTGTAATATTAAAAAAAGCCGTCGTTACCCAGATACTATGGCATTGTATAAAGGCGTTGCAATATACATCGTGAAAGAAAGCGGACGTTCAAAAGAGTTTATGGAAAGTACCTTGCAATAAAGCTCATTGTAATACCAAGAGCCGTGTTACCCAGATATTATGTTTTGCATAAATAGGCGTTACCACAAAGTACTTGAATATCGTGAAAGAGAACAAATCCCCAACAGACCAGCAAGGTTTATGGAAAGTACCTTGCAATAAAGCTCATTATAATACCAAGAGCCGTGTTACCCAAATATTACGTTTTGCATATATAGGCGTTACAACAAAGTACTTAAATATTGTGAAAGAGAACAGATCCCCAACAGACCAGCAAGGTTTATGGAAAGTAGTTTATGGAAAGACACATGCGAAGTCACGCACAACCGCGCACACACTCACACACATTCTGTATTTCTCCCTGTCCCTTCTTCCCCTTCCCTTCATCTCATTTCATCCCTTCCTAACCTCTCTCTCTCTCTCACTCACATACGCGAACTCACGCACAACCGCGCACGCACACGCACTCACACACAACCCTCACACATTTTATCCCTTTCCCTTCTTCTCACTCCCTTCCTAACACTCCCCCTCTCTCTCTCTCCCTCTCTCCACTTCTTCTCCTCTCTCCCTTTCCCTCTCACCCCCAAAATCTTGCCTGCCCGTTATATGTCAATCATGACCATAATAATGAAGAGCTAGTTTACAAAAACTAAATTACAACAGTAATAAACAGATGAAACGACATGATCTCATTTATTTTGCAACTGTATCCGTAGTCGTTAATATTATTGTCTATATGATTGGTAATTCTATATCTATCTATCTTGAATTCAAGGTTTAGCCCACTTAATTGCTGAAATTTATCATTATGGTCCTCAGTGCGTTAAATTGCATGGTAGTAATTTGTTTAATAGTTATCCTTTAAAGGCATCGTTTAACAATGTTACATCTGAGATGCACGGCCCTACTTGTTAATCAGTGTCTGTGATATGGTGTAATATCGAAGTCCTAAACAAAAATGCGCTTCAAAATGATCAAAAAGTGCCCCAAAAAAGTATTTAAAAAAAAAAAAAATCTTTGAGTGACCGGTTTTACCATACTCGTTTCCCCCAATAGACAGTAGTGTTATGGAAACCGTTAGGAAAACGCAAAATTTGATTTCGATTACCAATCATAAATATCTTGATAATCAGACAGGCGATCGGTTTGTAAAAATCATGGAGTTCTTGACTGACCTAAAGATTTATACATGTACAGTAATTATCATTGCAGCATGAGCTAGATCCAGGATTTTGTTTCAGAATCTGAGAAAAAGATACCTAATCCCTTTAATAACACTGAAATTAAATGTTTCTTTGATATTGTTAATGAGCCGTTTTACGTCAGCTTTGATGGTATTACATCAGGTCCTGCAAAATATTGTTTTTTTTTAAATATGTAAAAAAAATTGAGCACGCATTTGTACAATAATCATCGTAAAATTCTTCGTAAAATATAACATACTCACGTACTCTGTCACAACTCTCTCCTTCTCCCGCTTCCTCTCTCTCTCTCTGTCGCTGTTTCCTCGTCCCCCTCTCTCTTTCATTCTCCTTCCACCTCTCTCCGCCTCACTCCCTTTCTCTCATTTGCCCTAATTTTCTTGCGTTCATCTCTACCCCCCCCCCCCCCTCCTCCAACCCTATTCTACCTGTTCACCTTTTATCATTATTCTTTCTCTCTTTCTCTCATCCAACATCTCCACCTCCTACCGTACTTTGTTCTTCTCATTTATCATTCTATTCTAGTCCCCATATTTTAATTACTCCATCTACAAATTCGACATGATCTACAACTCATTTAAAGCCCCACTGTCCTAATTTTAGCTACTTGCTCCCTCTATATTATAGAAAAATTCCCCAATCGGTGCCTGTTGGTCCCCCCATGATCCTCTTTTTCTTATGTTAGCTGAGAGCTGAGTTAATGAGATAGCCACATGTCAGTGACCTCGCTGTGTGGTCTAATCCCTTCTGGCCCAGCAGTGTTGACGGTCTTTAAGACATTGGTAATAAATAATCGCGCTGCTAACCAATGCGAACCTAATGCACTCAGAACATTATGAGAGTTTTAATTATTAACAATTTAGGATCATAATCATGATAATCAGGCCAGTAACCTGAATGGTATTAATCGGAAGTGTATACTTTAATTCTTGAGTAAACACTCCATGTTCTTGATTCTCCTTCAACAAGATGGCAACGGTTTCTTGTGCATTATGGAATGCGATGGAAAATAGCTCAGTTACTAGGCGCACGAAAAGACATTGTCATTGTGTGTTTGGGGAAGAGTTTGAAGGTGTGAGCCATTAGCTTTTATTTGGGGATTTTTTAGACTTGCACGTGGACATAGTGGACTGCTACGTGTGACGTCCTTTTAAAGCACTGACAGTTCCTTTAAAGGACGTCACAGTGCCTTGAAATGACGTCACACGCAGTAGTCCACTACGTCGACGTGCACATCTAACAGTCCCTATTATGAAGGAGGGGCAACTGGTGAAGGGGCGGGGGGGGGGGGATTCGCCACACAGATTTACGTTGTAGTGGTTTGGGGGAAAGGGAATCAAATGTAGCTCGATTGCAAAGTGTTTTGATGAATCAACTGTTTTGTTTGTTTAACCTGACTGCTATGAAAGCGTGTATGCTTTTAAGTAAGCAACTAGGGGACCGACGGCTTTAAGTCGTCTCAGAGGGACTTGATAATGAGGATCAAATGCCTTACCAAACGGCACTAGTGCATCGACTTGGTTTCGAACCCGTGACCTTTTACAACTCCATCGACTTTTATTAAATTCTCACCTCTGTCTTTAAGCACTTGAAGGTCAGGCCTTAGTGGCTTAGTTGTGTTTTTTTTTTACCTGACTGGTAAGAAAGCATAAATGCTTTTTAGTTTAGCAATCAGAGGACCGACAGCTTTAGGTCCTCTCCTAGGGACCGACGGCTTCAATTCGTCTCAGAGGGACCGAAGGGGGTCACGGGATACAGAGTGCATGATAAATTAACAGGAGCGTATCAATCATATTGAAATATCGCATAAAATACTCATTCGCTTCGCTTTCTCACACAAAAGGGACTTTTTATTTTTATTTTGTTAGGTTCCAATCTTCTATTTTCCAACCTCCCCCGTTAAGGCTCGTCCAGGTAAGACGCGACAAAACCCCATCGTTTTTTTTTATTTTTTAATGATGACGTCAATGATTACGCTTCACATTTTCTGTTCCTTCTAAGAAAGAGCTCATTTGTTAGTAACAACCATGACAACGCCTGTGCCAAAGTATTAAAAATCCCTCAAAATAAAAGGCAAACCCCAATTGCATATGGAACATTAACATACAAACATGCAATTAGTCGATTTTGTGAGAAAAAAAAACTTGAAACCATTGTATGCTTTCAGCACCGGATGTGAAGGAAAATGTATGACCTGTTTCCGTGTGAAAACGGTCAAGAAAAAACATCTGCCTTGTCGACGGAAAAAAGGGGGAAATGCGCATTTATCACATTTTAATGATTTTAATCGTTATATTGATTGATAGATGGTCACGTGACGTCCATTTGTATATCGTTCATCACAATTTCTGTTTGCCCTTAAAGGTCAGGTGACATCCAAATATAATTTAATTCCTGTTGGTGCACAGGGTTGTATACAGCTCAAGTTTTGTTATTCAAACATCTAAATATATTTCATAGATTAAAAAAAAATGTTTTCTCAGACCTGCTAAGCTCCACCTTAAAAAATGCTCCAAATCCCATTCATCTTGTGACATCATCTGTCAATCATTAGTGAGCTAACAAGAGACCGTAGTATGTAACTTACCCAGCTCAGCACATGCTCACAAAAGAATTGCATTCTTTCATACAATACCTCCACATTACCTTTCTTTTCCTGGTGATGCTACAGCACGAATGACATAGCAACTCCTATTTTGGTTGAAAATGATACGATAATGGCAAATTTCCCTTATCTTTGCTCTTCCTTTTGCCCATAACTCAGCTATTTCACATTTAATTTATCTACTGAGAATAAGTTTGACCGTTGTCATTTGTATGTACTGAAGACGTCGTGGTCTAGTTGTTACGTCACCGTACTGCGGATCACAAGGTTCGCGGTTCGAGTCCTACCGCCGCTCTGATGTCCTTTGGCAAGACAATAGACATCAATCTACATTTAACACTCTCCACCCATGTTCAGTGAATGGCTACCTGGTATAGGAATCCTTGAATGCTTTGAGCGCCTTAGGGCAGCTTGGCTAAAGCCAGTGTTTGTCAGACGCCTTGAACATCCTCTGGTATGGATATGTGCGCAATTTAATTATATCTATTACATTTTATGTACTTTAGGATAATTTATTTGAATTTTATTTCCATAATTACAGAAACACCTGGGGGGTGTTTCACTAAAGCCCTAAAATCGATCTAAAATCGATTTGATCGATTTTAAGGGCTTAAAATTGATTTCGATTTTAGCAGCAGTTTCACTAAATAAATAAAATCGATTTTAGCCTTAAAATCGATTTTAAGTTAGAGTGTGATCCATATCAATTTTAAATCAATTTTATCCTTATTCATTGCATTATTGATATGCTATGTTCAGCATTCATTGGTTTTAAAGGCGCAAGTGTCGGCTAGCTTCAATTTGAACATACATCTGAAAACGAAGAATTTTGTTCTTGGGGGAACAAATCTTTGTTCATAACCAATTTCTTTTTTAAATCATCATAGTTAGGCATTATCAATACAAAATGTGGCACTCTGGAGGGGGGGGGGGGCACAATGGCCCATTTTTTTCTTCAAAAATACATGGGCGGCCCGTTTTCCCCTTAACCCTATCTAGCCTGGGGGGGGGGGGGGAGGCCTTATCCAGCCGTTGGCACGGGAGGGGGCCCAATTCGTGAGACAATATTTAGCAGCGAAACAGCCGGCCAATAATTCGCTCAGTGGGGGGGGGGGGGGGGGGGAGGTAATGAACAATAAAAAAAAAATTATTGGGGGGGGGCCTCGAAAATTTGAAAAAAACGCACCCCCCCTCCCCCTTGAGTGCCAGGGGAGGAGGCCCATCTCAAAAAGAAAGGTACAGTTAACGTGTTCTTACACGTTTTTTTCTCCAGGGGAGGGGGCCCGGACCCCCCAGGCTATGCAGTTTCAAAATAACCCATGCTAGATAGGGTTTAAGTGCCCCTTTTACATCTGATTAACATCCCTTTTTGTTTATTACATGTGCACTTTTCCTTCATGTAGTTTGCCTCGTTTCACTTTGTTTTAACGTTCCTCTTGTTATTCCTAATAACTTTTTATGTTTTCTTCTTAGAAGTGACCCTTTTTCATTTTATGTGCCCCTTTTTCTATATTTTTTTAACCATATGCGCTTACAATTATGTGTCCTTATTTCGTTCATATTCTCTCTCTCTCTCTCATTAACATAAAACGACACTCCCATCACAAGGCTTTGCTTGCCGTAATTTTGTTTCTTCATAAACACCCCCCCCCCCCCTTCCCCCACAAAAAAAAATAATTAAAGAACAAAAATGAATAAATAAACACCAACTTATAACAATAACTCACCAGCATACAAACACACCATTCTTGAATCACATCATTGCCCTTTACCATCATGTAATTATTATCACCATGCGCTAGCGTACAATCTCATCTATTCATCCCCCCTTTTATCTTCTTAGAAGACAAAAAATACATACAAAATAAAATTAACAGAGATTTTAAAGTATAATCAATATGTTTATGCTTTAATGAATGAAATCTACATTTTGTAAATGATGAGCATAGCAAACACATTTAAGGGATACAATTACAATATTTTAAATGACACAAATAAAGGTGCTCCTATGAAAGTATCAGCCAGTTGTTAAAACTACTGCAGCTGATATCTGCCACTCTCTATTCGAGTTACCTTTATGGAGATTAAAAGAGTAATACTTGTCACAAATATTTCTGTTACTCATACGGTTGTTAATCTAAGGATGATATACATTGTCATGTAAGGTCACGCAGTCGGTGAGAATGTGGTTTCTTGATGCAATAGTTTGTCTATATGAAATTAATCATCAATTCTTTTCTATCAGCTTTGACAAAAAATTCTAAGGACAACATAAGTCAGAGTTAATATATTTCCTGCAGGAAAAATCTGTTTTCACTCAATCACAATGTTCTGTTGTTTATTTTGTATTTGTTGTTGTGCAATTGCTACAATAGCACTTTAAGCACCAACAGGTAATTATCGATACATAGTCATGCAAGAAATGCCTCTAGGAAGAGTTCCAAATAGGTCATCAAACTGCTGCTCAGATGAATTGCTAATTAAGAAATTCCAATTTGATATTTTAAGATTTATTGCCATGAACAAAATTAACTATGTAATGTGAGTTTGGTAACAATAACCTCCATGACAGAATAATAGCTTTTTATTTCTTCTCTTTTCTTCTGCAAGATTCTAAAATTCTGTTTAAAATATAGGAAATCTTGGAAGTATCATTAAAACGTTTACTTCCTTTAAAATATTTTATGTTAACATTTTTATCAAACCCAAAACCTCAAACTCAATGGCAAAATTTTAGTACCTTGACTAGAGCATTTTTAATAGCTTATAGGAATTAATTTGTAAATCTTATTTTACAAGTAGTGTTGGTTGTAAAAAGTGACCAGTCCATGATACCAAGATCTGTATCTCATTGTGGTTCCTCTTGCTTAAAGCTGGAAAAGGGAGCTTCTGTCTGTAGGCTGGCTGATGTTTCATAAGAAGCATAACGTTGCAGGTAATTCAGGCTCTGCAGTCTAGAATAGGAATTGAAAGTTATGTAATAAATGAATCAATTACTAAATACTAGTACAACTTTTCAATCAATCTTCATTTTTTGTATTTATGATTATTTCAAATACTTTAATTGCTAAATAAATAAAGTAGGAGAATAAAAAATAGTTACAGAAGATAAATGATTAATTGTTTGCTTTGGATAAAAAAAAAAAATCCTTTTATTACCATTTGTGTATGTTTTATCTAACAGAATGGGTAAGATGGGTATTAGACTTCTTACAAGGATTATGAAAAATGATAGATCAATTTTTGTAATTGATACTGCTTACCTTTTCAATTTGAAGAGATGGACAATAAATGTTCATTTGTCATGAACTAGCAGTACATGCAGATGCCATAGCTCTTTATTTTGCAACCTAGGATTTAAAACAGAGATACATATATTTGTTATGAGGAGAGCACATCTATTTTTCAGAAAAGTAATTGTCACAGTATCAAATGTGTTCAAAAGAACATAAGTACATTTTTATCAGTAATTACAACAGTAATTTACATGTATTCGGTCCAAGACATTGTTACCAACCAAATTGTAAGTTTTAGACATTTGGAAGATTGACTATGGAGTCTAATCTTGATCTCGGATACCCTGCTCTTAAACCAAACACTGTTGTACACAGATTCAATGAACATTCCCCTGTCGTGAGTAGAAGGCAAAGAGGTATAAAACAAACAGAGCAGCTTTCATCATACATAAATTCTCATTACAGTTTGTTCAATCACCTCTTTATTCATTAATTGCTGCCCTATTATTTGTACAATATTAATCAGGCTGGCTGATAAAGTAATTTATCTATGATTTAGACATGTCATAGTTGACTTCCCCCTCACATGGATTTATCAGTTTGCCATTGTACGTAGAAAATTTAATGAAAATCAAGATTTACACACCCAACAACAAATAAGTAATCTATTTATACATAGGTCTAGAAGAACCACACAAAAAAAATCTTACCTTTGTTTCATTATTGGTGTGCAAATTTTGCTAGTAAGAAGATCACTCCATGAGGCCGCTTAGCACAGTAGGATCTATAGCTGTACACCTAGATATTGAGCTTGAGTACATTCTGCATATCCGAACCCTTTCCTTGCGCCTGAGGCCAAGAAAGAATGAGAAGTCCAAGACTGTAGACACGGCAGAAGAGAACTTTTGAGTCTTGGACTAAAGCCAAGGTCTATTTGGTGGATATGACTTGTGGTCCACTCCATCTTTTAGTCCGACTCTGAAATAAAAAAAAAAAATAATAATAATTCTAGTATAGTCTAGAGCTTGGAGTTGGACTGTGTTAGGGACCCTAATACCAGGGACGGATCAGGGGGGGGGGGGGCACAGTTGGCATCCTAGATCTAGATCTATCAAGTAGTCTTTCATGTAGATCTAGACCTAGACTCTAGACTAAATCTACATCTAGAGTAGATCTAGACCTGGGTCTGACCGTAACACTCTAGGACCTCTAGATCTAGATATAGTTATAGATCTAGAGTCTAATTTTCTTTCATAAAATTTTACCTTCAAAACAATAATCCTATTGATTTTTAATAATTAGTCCCTAGGCCTAGCCCTAGGCCTAATAGATCTAGACCTAGAGTCTAGATCTATCATTTATAATTAGACCCTAGGCCTAGATCTAGACCTAGCTCTAGATCTATAGACTAGACTAGTCTAGATCTAGAGTCTAGACCTACTAGACTAGCCTCTAGACTAGACTATATTATCAGGATATCAACAAAAACAATAACAAGGCAATGCTAAAATAAATAAGGGATAGATCTAGGGCCTAGGCCTAGATCTAGGCCTAGATCTTGATTCTAAGCCCAAATCTACAACTAGTAGCATAACTAGTAAAACCAAAATACTACTGCAAGAATAAACTAGACTAATGAGTTTGTACCTGTCTGTCCTAACCGAATAATAAACGTCGTTAGGTAATTACTATTGAACCTGCATGAATTTATATGAATGGGACTGAAAAGGTTGAACCGGTGCAATTCGTCCACTTTGAGAGTGATATAAATTGATTTTATTTAAGATTTCGGTCAGTTACACAAAAATGAAATTGCATAATAATGAGAGGAACATTTTTCTTCTTCAAAATAACAGATTTGTTATCAACAGAATTGATATTTTCAAAGAAAAACAGATTTTACTTACTTTTCAAGGACTCTCACTGTAGTTAAGCAAGGCCATTTTGTGATCGATTTACCCCAAATTGACTAGCCTTGATTGCAGACACCTAAAAATCTATTTTAGCTTAAAATCGATTTGATGAAACAGCTCACATGTATCGGTTTTAAGCTAAAACTGATTCGGCCTTAAAATTGATTTTTAAAATCGAAATCGATTTTAGTTGATGAAACACCCCCCAGGAGTATTCTGCTCTATTTTTGTTGTCGTTGTTTTTGTCCCGTGTTAACATTAAAGTACCGACGTGTTAACGTCATACCGGTAACTGGGTCTAAACATCGGATCCTGTACATGAGGTTCACTGCGATATCATTCAAGCAACGGGCTGGACAGGGCGAAATCACTGTTTAGGGCTGGGCTGATCACCACACCATTGTGTAACACAAAATTGTTTGGAACCAGCAACCTTGACGACTTGGCCCGTATGACGTCACACTTCGGTACTCTGTAAGGACTGTTTTAGTTTAGTTTAATCTTGACCATTACTTGAAAATACAATTTTGGTTTTTTTTTCAGGACAGATGGTTTCTACATCATCTGCGATCATTTGCTAATTAACAATATCCTTTTTTAGTTTTGAAATAACAACGAAATTTCACTTGTAAGATGAGAGCGAACATTAAGCCTTTGACGTTCAAGTTTTTACAAGGCCTTACTAATGGAATAATATGATACCTCAAATAATGTATCATGCCGTTATGAATATGCTTGTTTTCACCCGTATTAATATGCGCTCTATAATACATAAATTCCCTGCATGTATCTCATGTAAACGTCTGAGTAAAAATCATGCATGCATGGCTATTTCTTTTGTTCTCTTCGTCTTCGATACCGGTTCAAATATCGATTATGACTTGTCGCTTTTTCAACTCTACCGAATCAAATCGATATGAATGAGGTTTTTAATTAATATTCCATCGTCCAAACAACGAGGTATGAAAATGTCAAATCCGCATGAGTAGGTGTCGTTTGTTAAAACACGCTTTAAATACAATTATACTGCACTTTTCGATGGCTATGTATATGGAGCACTCGAAAATAGATAGTAATTTGAAATGTTAAGTCGGGTGTCATAATAATATCAGCGTGATTTCTCAAAGAATTGTATGAAGCCTGTTTTCGCATATTTCGGACCAGGAGTAACCCATGTTAACGGGGTGATAAAATCTTATTACTAATATCGAATTCAGGGTATCATACTATACGTCGTAGTATATTGATATACCTCCATCGTATTTATTGACCAAACAATATTAACCGTGTACTATCAATGAGCCAGGGCTTTGAAAAAAATACCCTGAATTCGATATTAGTAATAAGATGTTATCACCCCGTTAACATGGGTTACTCCAGGTCCGAAATATACGATATGATGTTGTATTTCAAGGATATGATAGTTATGTAGATGTACACCATTTTCAAAGCCAACCCCTACACGCCATGGTGAGAACGAAGGAGAAAATGTTAGGAGTACAAGAAAGAGAGAGAGAGAGAGAGAGAGAGAGTAAGAAAGAAAGAGAGAGAGAGAGAGACATGGGGGAAAGAGGAGAGAGAGAAGGAAGAGTTAGTAACAGAGGGATGGAACGGGGAAGAGAGAGAGAGAGAGAGAGAGAGAGAGAAGAGAAGGGGGGTAGGGCAAAATACGGACTGAAAAAAAAACATAAAAAGAGATAGAAAAGGAATGTTTATAAAGAGAGAGAGATAGAGAGAGAGAGAGAATAGTATGGATTTAAATTAAATTTAGAGTAGAAAAAAATAATTAGAGAGACTGCAGGAGGGGTAAAAAAATAATTGTTAGGAAACACGAGAAGTGAGGAGACAGAGAGAGAGAGAGGGGGAGAGAGGTATAGAAACAGGGGGAATGTTATCAGCATGCAATGATCATAGACGGCCTATATTCTGATCTCAGCGCAGTTGCCATTTTAATACACCACAATCATCGTTGTAATTACTATTATCCCACGTCCATATATATACCATATTTATTTCCGACTCCACAGGAAAATGTCGTCAAACCTAACCGATAAGGGCAGCTGGTTTGAGGCTGAGGTCTTTTGTTTAGACGGGAAAGGGTCTGAATGCTGCCATTGCTCTAGTCGGTCGATATTTCCATAGCTCCATGAATATTTCATCAAGTTTTGAGCGATCGAATGACTTTTCAGAGCGCGCTTAACACATTCGTCTTCGCGACTTAACAGTTTGTGGCGAATTCAGAGGGGGCGCAGGGGCACGAGAGCCCCCCCCCCCCTCTCCTCCCCACCCCAGACCTCAGTCACAACAACGAGACCGACACCAGACCGACGCAAGACCGAACAAAAAGAGATCGGTTTGATGGTGCGACAGATACATTGTTCTGCTCCCTCTTCCCTTCAGTATGTTCAGCTACCCTCTATTTCCTAAATCCTAGACCCGCCACTACCTAAGACCGCTATAAGGTGATTTCCGGTTAAAGGATTTGAAGGAGGTGGGGAGGCATTGTAGAGACAATTATGATGTTATAACACATCTAATAAATCTATCCAAATTACTTGCTTAAGTCTCTAGCGGTGTTTATAAGCCCTACCCAACCGATAAAATCATAATGGTACATAAATGTTAATCATTGCAATGTCCTTAATGACATTATTCTCTTGATCTGACTCTGACTAAGGGTAGTGATACGAAAGAGGACCATTATCAAATGGTCATATCAAGACAGTAAGTGTTTCCATAGTTTTCATTTTTGGAACAGAATGAGGAAAAAGGGATATAATAATGTCGAACGAGACACATCTTTACAACTCTATTTATTTATAAATTAAAGCCTTTGTTCAATTCTAGATTTTTTTCCTTAAAATCCTGCCAGGTAGGTCTTTCCATTTTATACCTGGTTGGAGAGAGATTGTGGATAAAACGCCTTGTCCATAGGCATACGGACCGGGCAAAGATTCGAACCCTCAACCTTTTGATCTCGAATCAGGGGAAGGAAACACTACTCCACGATCAGAAAACTAGAAAAAACTCGGCAGTGGCTTTGTATAGTAGAGCTCCTTTAAATCATTATGATATATTTTTTTTATTCTTATCCACAACTTCGATACATTTTTCAAAACCTTTTTTGTAATATTGCCATGTGAAAATCCATCGTTATTTTTTATATTGCTTTTGTATTTTGATGTTTGTATTATGATGTAAATATCTGATTACTATTTAAAAACAGACAATATCAGCCTTGAGCTGCATGTCATGTTATTTTAAAGGCCGTCTGTACTAGTTTGGCCAGGGGGATTATAGCTCCCTGCAAAGTCACTGACAGGTGGTTAATTCATCAACTCAGCTCCCAATTAAGAAAAGAAAAAGAGGATCATGGGGGACCAATGATCACCGATTAAGCATTGTGTGTTATATAGAGGGTGCAAGTAGCTACAAGTATTGCAGTGGGGCTTTAAATAAACCAATTCACCAACAATTATTATATCTTGTTTTCTTCCCGTGCAGCTAACAGCGTCAATATCCTTCATCTTCGTCATGCTATCAATCATGTCCTTCTGTATGGAGACAGCCGAGTCCTTTAACGTCATCACCAACACCACCATGGGTGAGATCAGCGAGCCCATCGCAGCCCTGTTCATCCTTGAAGGCATCTGCGTGACCTTCTTCACCATCGAGCTCATCGTCCGGCTCGTCTTCTGCCCGAACAAAATCAAATTCTTCCTCGAAGCCCTCAACATCATCGACATCGTCGCCTGTATTCCGTTCTACGTTGATGCCGTCGTCAAGATCGCCGATACGCACCTGACAGGGCAGTGGAACGAGATCCTCGGCTTCATCAGGATCGTCCGTATCTTCCGTATCTTCAAGCTAGCGCGCCACCTAAGTGGTCTACAAATCCTGGTCCATACCTTGAAAGCGTCCGCAAAGGAGCTTGTGTTGTTGATAGTCTTCCTAGGTTTGGGCGTGCTGATATCATCAAGCCTGGTTTACTATGCAGAGCGGTGGGTGGCCGGTGACGACCAGAAGAATGACTTTCAGAACATACCGGTCGGGTTCTGGTGGGCCGTTGTCACGATGACGACGGTTGGGTACGGTGACCTGGTGCCGCGAACGTGGCTGGGGATGATCGTGGGTGCGATCACGGCCATCATCGGCGTGCTGACGCTTGCTCTGCCTGTTCCCGTCATCGTCAACAATTTCGCGTTGTACTACACGCACGCTCAGGCGAGATCGAAGCTACCGAAGAAGCGGAAGAGGATCTTGGTAGGTGCTGCAGACGCCCTGAAGACACAAGGCGCTATCTCATCGAGTATCAGCGGCTATTCCACACAGTCTACCACCGAGGATGATGATGCCAGTATCAGGAGCGATGACATGCCCTTGAAGACGGGTAAGAGTAGTTCAGGGGAGGTGGGGAGGGGGGGGGGGGTTCACAAAGCCTAAGATCGACTTTAAGTTGGACTTAACTATGGGAAGCCATAAATGCTACTGGTTGCTCTCACTATCGGTCTCTCAATTATAATATTTAGATAATAATTTTTCCTTCAATAATGAATTATTAAATAAGGTAAATTCTGTAAATTTTACACCACGATTTACACGTCCCTTCAGAGACCGATGCCAGTAAATGGTAAAAGCAAACAGTGGCATAAACTGCCTGCCATAGTTAGGTCCAACTTAAAGTCGATCTTAGTCTTTGTGAAACACTCCCCTGTATGGTGCTGGTGGAAGTTGGTAAAAGATCAATAGACTATTACGGAATGATGACACAGGATGGGTCATTTTTTCCTGTCACCTATAAATCTAAAATCCCATCAATACACTTTAAATATTACATGTATGATTTCAAATCTGATTTTTAAATATATATATATATCACAATGAAACGGCCCTTAAAACGTCAAGCTTATAACAATAAAATTACACTGGTCTTATTTCCCCGAAACTGATTTTTGTTTTCTTGTTCTTTCTTTCTTTTCTTTCAACTGTCGTTGACAAATTTGAAATTCTGATGACCAATATCATTTCCGCAAATTACAGATTCTGTGAAACTTCTTTTCTTGGCCTGTTGGCAAGACGAAAAAGAAGAAGAAGAAAAAGAAGAAGAACAAGAAGAACAAGAAGAACAAGAAGAACAAGAAGAACAAGAAGAACAAGAAGAACAAGAAGAACAAGAAGAACAAGAAGAACAAGAAAAAGAACAAGAAGAAGAAGATGAAGAAGAGTAGAAGAAGAAATGGAAAAAGAAGAAATAGAAGAAAGTTTCCAGCATTTAAACTTGTCTTAAATGTTATCATATTGTACACCATTCTAAACGAATGATGGCTCTTTGGTTGTGGTTCTTTTAGTATCCGGGTCGATAAGAAGAAGAAGAAAAAGAAAAAGAAGAAGAAGAAGAAATCGAAGCAGAAGAGGAAGAAGGAAGAAAAGAAAGTTTCGAGATTTTAAACTTGTATCATATTGAACACCATTCTTTTCCTGTCTACGAATAATCAATATTGATAATCATAATGATTAAAACGAATGATGGCTCTTTGGTTGTGGTTCTTTCAGTGTCCGGGTCGATCCAAGGTGGAGACATGAACAAGGACACCCCGACACACCTCTTCACCGCCGCCTCAGCTAAGGGGGAGAAGACAAGCATCAGTGTCACTTTCACCGACGAGTGCGCCGAGACGTTCGCCAGTCCCAAGAAGAGCCGGTCGCCCTCCCCGACGTCGCCATCGGGGAAGGAGTCGGCGGGAGAAGGAGGCAAGCCGAGGAGGATGGTGAAGAGGATGAGCCTCATGCCACAGGCGAGGAGAGAGAGCTTCATGCCCAACGGTAACAATGGTGAGAAAATAATGTTACGTTTGATTATAAGATGATGACGTGGATCCTGATCAAATGATTGGTTTGGATAATGACCGGTCATTATCCAATTCTAATGACCGGTCATTAGTAAAATAATGTTACAAAACATCATTTTATATTTGTATACTAATACTCGTTATAAAATGTAGGATATTGGAAACAATGTGAACTAATTAAGACCAGGGATATTTCCACCATAATTAGCCAGGAATGGCGTGAATGGGAGGACGTGGGACGGAAAGGGGTGGGGTGGAGGTGTAACAACTCACCCTTTACTTAGTTACCCTCTATCGGTAGTGGTATGAGTGTAATGTGGTAATTTTGCTGCTTTTCGGGGATGGCTGCCCTAGTCCTAGGGGTGTAGTTGTTCGAGGGGGTGGTTATTCCTAAGAATTGTTCATAGAGTGGTTGGTCAAAGGTGGTTGTCCTACAGGTACTAGTGTGATTATTGGACCATTACCTATCCAATGAAGTCCATGTACAGGGAAGTAGCATTGTGGAGGGGCGGGGCAAGGCGTCATGTGCCCCCTATAGAATGGCAAGTTGGGATAGGAAGAAGGGGACTTACTGCCCATTATGCCTCCTGGCACATAGGGCAGCAACAGAAGTCTTCCAACTCTTTGGATGGTTCCCTATGTGAGGTTCAGGTCTTTAATCTCCCCTTCCACAGTTCTTCGCCAAGTGTTTTTAGGACGTAAAAAGGAAATGATACAGTCTCTATACCTCCTTCCACACACCCCAATCGTTGGGCCTGATAATTCATCATGTCGGTACCCCTGCAATGGCTTGACCCAAGCTAAACTGTTGTCAATGTACCTTCTGTATATTTTAACCTATCACCTTTTCTTCTTCCACCAGCTCGAACACGATCACTACCAAACGGACGTCGACGATCACGGATGCCATCCATGCCGGAAGTAGAAACGTAACCGGAAGCATATTAGAGGTCAAGTCCTTCAAAACCTTTAACCTTTCACATGAAACTTAGCACCAAAGCGTAAGGGGCAATGGGAAGGAGGATTTGGTGTGCGAACACGTTAATGTCACTGGACAGAGTATGCCTAAACATCGCGTAGAGCCGGCAAGGGGAGGATCGGGGCCGATGATGTCGGTCCCAAACTGCTTTCAGCTGATCAACCGGCCCGTTAACCAGGATTAAGACCGAGTGGTAATGTGGGAAGTCCCCTGAAGTACCCAGCTATCGTGCATCCAGCCCATGTTTCGTGTGTTTATGGTACATGTATAGGATGTTGGGCAGCGCAATGTAATTTGGGGAGCAACGACTATTCATGCTTCTTATCAATTGCAATTCTTGTGGAGACGTGCTTAGTGATGGCTATATCTGAACTGGACAGAAATAACCGTCCGGAATGGGGAATTCTGCATTGAAACTGACGTTTTCCAACCTTCCTCCACAAAATACGTGCGGACAGACAGTTGAGCCAGACGGCGTCTCAGTGGAACAACAGTCGAAATAAGAGACTAACATTTCGGTCTATATCCGAACACATTTACGTTGCCCATTGAAATGAAAATGAATGCAGCCGACGGGAATTAACCCAAAACGTGGGCTTGAATTAGGCGCAGACTACACAGAAAATGAACGCAGCCGACGGGAATTAACCCAAAACGTTGGCTTGAATTTGGCGCAGACTACACAGGTTCAATATCACCATGGGAACGCATCTCTGGGGATTCGGAAGAAATCGATCAGTCGCAAAGCTTGGGCAACACCAACAGCTGTTGGTAAGACGGATCGAGTCAACTGTAACCATGGTTTCCGAGTCGGATGCCGATCTTTCCCGAGCTTAACGTGCCCCCCGAGGCAAAGAACCACGGTAAGACAACTACAAACATTTAGAAAATGCTGCTCGTATGAATTGTAACGAGTTATACACCAATCCTTTCAAAGTTAAAGGTGGTCGACGAGACATTTTGAATACGTTGCTCTTGGATCAATACGAATTACTACGAGTTGTTGATTTTTCCCGAGCCCTTCATGCTTACGTGCTCTAAAAGCTTGGCAAGACACTAACTTCGCGGTCATTACGATTTATTACGAGTAATGCCGAACGTTCCAGACCCGAAGATGCTACGAAGCGATGAGCCTTGCAGAAGATACGACGTGTATTAGGAACAGGCGCTCGGTGAATCAGCACGAATTATTACGAGCTACACCGATCTTTTCCGAGTTCCAGATGCTAATGAGTTGAGGAAGACATTACTAGTATTTTAATATATCGCTCATAGCTTAGACATAATATAACGAGTGTTGAGTTTTCACGAGTTTTGCCGATTTTTTCCCGAGCACTGTATGCATCCGGATTGAGATACAACCACTCATGGATTATCATGATTTGGCACGAGTTATACCGATCTTTCCCGAGCATCGAATGTTTTAGTTCGTGGATCATTAGTTATGATGCCGATCAATCCCGAGTTGTGTCTAGAGCCCTCTACGAGTATCGCCGAAGTATCTCGAAGAACAACTCCGAACACAAAATGGAAAATCGAAAAAGGGACTTCTGACAAGAATTAACCCCATGCGAACTACCATCGTCGGCTTGATATCGACATCAATAGGAAAGTTCGTGGACAGTTACACAAATAAATTGTGTGCAAACTTATTTTACCGACCACCTTCGAGTGCTGACTGTATAGATTAATAGATAAACATCAACAAACTGCATCTACCGAAAATAATATCGCTAGTGATATTCGTTGGTCTCGCAAGGTATGGTCAACAAGGGATCTAAAAGATCACGACTTTTCGTGCGCCGCTGCAACACTTCGTCAGGTGATAAAATATATTGTAAGCAAGCAAACGAATGTCACTAGCGATATTATTTTCGATACTATATCCGCAATGAGTAACATATTTAGCAAAACTGCATCTACTTGTATAACAATACAGTGGAAGTTGACAGTTCAGTCACATATATTTACATAAAGAGTTGAATTGCAAGGAGTGTTTATAGTGATAGTAAATTGATTATGGCATGAGTTGCTGATGAAAAAATAATGCCAAAAATTTTAATGAGCCAAATTGCAGTTGACAAGCGAAAGAAAAGAAAAAAATTAAATAAAAAACGTAATTATTTGTTCATGTATGAGAATTTGCATTTCATGATAAGCAACATGCATGGATAACCTAAACCATGTAAACATAACAAATAATGAAAAGGCTACCACCAGATCTTGATGTAGTAACATAATTTCTATTAAAAAAACCCAAAGCAAAACAAAGAGGGGGAAAATGAGAAAGAAAATGAGAGTTCTTCGTATCTAAGCTGTACCATTTAGTAAAATAATGTTTCAATCATGAATACAATAACTTTGTAACAATAACCAATCAGAATTCAAGGAAACAAAGTGAAATTACAAAAATATATATCAATTACTCTCTTTCCAAACTCACTGATGTTTAAATGGCGTATCTTGGGTTAATTCATTTCCAGTTAATTGATTGCGTCAGAATTAATAATCTAGGAAAATTATATTTTTCTCTAATATATCACAGAAATTCTCTCGATTATAATTCATTCTAATATGATGAGCATGACCTAAATGAATTATAGAAGCAAAAATGCTGCCACTATTGATATTTTACTTTATTTCATTTTTAGCACGCCACTGATTGCCTATAGAATCTTGTATTCTGCGTTGTTCTAAACGACATGGAAAGAATGCTATATTTTTTATTGTAAAAAGATGAGTTTAGAACTATGAAATATGCGTAAGGTGCGTGTACATAATAGATTGGACAAAATGAATATATCAACTATGTATATACTTGTAAGTACTCTTCTTATTTTTGCATATAAATTATCATGTAAATAGAATTATTGAACAGAATGACAAACTTTCTTTGTGATATATGTTTTTCTGCCTTCTCGAGTTCTGCTTGAAAATCATGGAGATAGGGATATGCAAGTAATTATCAATGTGTTACTATGGTAACTTAAGTGTGTTTGGAAAGATATTTTTTCCAGAAGAAATACTGAAATTTCCTCTTTCTTTTACTGTATATAATACAATAGTATGGATTTTTATAAAAAGGGCCCATATCCATATTATTAAAGGCATCGTTTACAATGTTAAATCTGAGATGTATGACCCTACGTGCAGGCGCGGATCCAGGATTTCTTAGGGGGGGGGGCCCAAATTTGAAATTATGCGAGCCAAATATTGGTACGTAATGGCGACCAACAGTGACGTAATGCGGGGGGGGGGGGTCGGTGCAAGGGGGGGGCGAGTTTCCCCCTCCCAGGCTTTGAAGTTTCATTATATTATTAGAGAAAGAAGACGATTCGTTGTACCGTTCTCGAAAATAATTCTCGTCTGAATTTAGTTTTTTTACGATTTATTAAATTATTAGAGAAAGAAGACGATTCGTTGTACCGTTCTCGACCCTTTATCCTCGTCTGATTTCAGTTCCCCCCCCCCCTCCCGCGCGAAGGGCGGAAGCTTTTACGTTTCATTAAATCATTAGAGAAAGAAAACGATTCGTTGTACAGTTTTCGACTCTTAATCCTCGTCTAAATTCAGTTCCTCCCCCTCCCCCTCCTGCGCGAAGCGCGGAAGCTTTGACGTTTTATTAAACTATTAAAGAAAGAAGACGATTCGTTGTACCGTTCTCGACCCTTTATCCTCGTCTGATTTCAGTTCCCCCCCCCCCCTTCCCGCGCGAAGCGCGGAAACTTCTACGTTGCATTAAATCATTAGAGAAAGAAGACGGTTCGTTGTACCGTTCTCGACTCTTAATCCTCGTCTGAATTCAGTCCCCCCCCCCCCCTCCCGCGCGAAGTGCGGAAGCTCTTAGGTTTCATTAAATCATTAGAGGAAGAAAACGATTCGTTGTACAGTTTTCGACTCTTAATCCTTGTCTAAAATTAGTCCCCTTCCCCCTCCCCCTCCCTCGCGAAGCGCGGAAGCTTTGACGTTTTATTAAACTATATATTAAAGAAAGAAGACGATTCGTTGTACCGTTCTCGACTCTGAATCCTCGTCTGAATTCAGTCCCACCCCCCCCCCTCCTCCCGCGCGAAGCGCGGAAGCTTTTATGTTTCATTAAATCATTAGAGAAAGAAAACGATTCGTTGTACAGTTTTCGACTCTTAATCCTTGTCTAAATTCAGCCCCCCTCCCCCTCCTGCGCGAAGCGCGGAAGCTATGACGTTTTATTAAACTATTAAAGAAAGAAGACGATTCGTTGTACCGTTCTCTATACTCTTAATCCTTGTCTGAATTTCAAAGATGTTCTTTGTCTGCTCCTTTTTCTTCCTACGTCCTCTTCCGATTGGAGGGGGGACCCCCCCCCCCCCCTGGCTACGCGCCTGCGGTCAGATAAACACATCTTGATACCTTGTCCGACCCCGCAAGCTCAGGGGTTTAAGGCAATAAATTACTATCAGATAAGCATTCAGGGGCCCGCCTTAGGGACCCTGGTGGGGTCGAGGCGGCGGAGCCGGCCCCAGAAGCTCAGGGGTTTTAGGCGTTTAATAAAGGTCAAATGAGCACATTTTTGTGTATACCTTATTATTTTGTGACACTGGCAAGTCACTATTTGGCGTGGGGTCCAGGGGGCGGAGCCCAAAAAAATCAGGGGTTTTAGGCATTAAATTACCGTCAGATGATCATCTAAGGGCCCGCCGTAGGGCCCTAGATGGAATCCAGGGGGCAAAGCTCAAGGGTTTCAGGCATTTAATCACGGTCAGATGAGCATATTTTGATGCCTCATTATTTTGTTAACACTGGCAGTTAACTATTCTCACTTTCTTGCTCTCATTCTATTTTATTTCTCTTTAATATACTTTTTCAAGAAAAGTGGGGGGGGGGGCTCGAGGCTCTCGATCTCCGCCGTACCTCGGGCCCTGACATGTACGAATTTCAAGAATAATATATTTTGCCTGGTTGTAAATTTAGGAATTTGTCATTTTTCAACAAACACATACAAACGTATAATTTACTAAAAAAGTGAGGAAAAATTTCGGAAATTATGTCATTTCAGCATTATTTGTAATCCACCGTTGTGGAATTAGAAATAAACCACGTTTGAATTTGATTTCCCCCAAGCCCCCCCCCCCCCTATCAGTACGCCAGTATCTCCTCTTTTCCTTTTTTCTTTCCCTTTCCTTCCTTCTCTCTTATTTTTTTTTGATGGGGGGGGGGGGGGGGTAAACAGCCTGGGAGGCAAGGCCCTTTCGGCCCCCGATCTCCTTCTTCCCCCTTTTCTTTTCTTCTTCCTCTTCTTTCTTTCCCTTTTTCCCCTTTTTCCCTTTCCCTTCTTTTCCTTTCTTCTCTTTTTTTTTTTTTTTTTTTTTTTTTGCGGGGGGGGGGGGGGCCAAGGCCCGCTCGGCCCCCCCCCTGGATCCGCGCCTGCCTACGTGTTATCAGTGCATTTGATTTGGTGTAATATTGAAGCCCTAAGAAAATTTCGCTTCAAAATGATCAAGAAGTGCCTCAAAGAAGTAAAACATCTTTGAGTGACCGGTTTTACCGTACTCATTTACCCAATTGTCTGTAGTGTTATAAAAACCATTAGGAAAACGAAATATGAAATGTCGATTTACCAATGTTTTGATGTTTGTGAAGGGTTTTAGGTCATGACTTCAATATGTAATACCGGTAAACAATATTTTAAATCGTATTCTCTTTGTGTCAAAGGATCGATAACAGGACATAGCTATTTTACAGATGTTCTCTTTTGAAACAGAGTACACCCTACGCGGATATACCCTCATAAATATAATCCCTGCCATCGTAAATTTGCCATCTACTATGAATTACAGTTTCTCCAAGTGTTTATGTCATTAAGTGAAGGAGTGGGATGGGTGTATTTTGTATTTTGATACCATGTACCTTAATATCAAATTTCATTAAAATCCGTCAAACATTTAATATAGGCAAAGCAGAAATGAGGAGGATGGAAATATTCGAAGGAAAAAAGCAGGCCAATTTGAAGGGGAAAAAAGAGAACAAATTGTTAGGGATATTGAGCAAGGAGGGGCGCAAAGTATTTTCAGCACGTTTTGGGAGCAAAAAATAAAAAATAAAAAAATCATAATTATAATAAATAAATAAATAAATATGTAAGTGAATAAGTAAACAAGTAAATTCATATACAAATAGATTATATAACAAGTGGCGACGCCACCAAATTGGCAGTGGTATACTTCACTTTTCAGATCAAGAAATGTGACGTACCTTCCATCTTCTGGTACTTGTAAATTATATCTAGTCTTTCATTTTAAATTCCATGCAATAATTGTTTTTGCTCTTGATAGAAATAATGGATTAGTCTGTAAGCATTCTCAGTCAAATTTTTGAAGCCCTTTACGCCATTTCAAATAACAAGCATGGCAATTCATTGTACAGAGGCCCGTTTCATAAAATTTGTTATCCATTATAACAACTGCTAAATTTCTATGACAAATTTGCCCTCAGCCAATCAAATGCCAGGATTTCGGTAGCTTATAACAGTAGCTTGTATTTGTAACTAATAACAACGTTGCAGCAAAATCATTTACGTTGTTTAAGTCTGCGTAGAAAAGGGGGAATACTATTAGGCATAATCACGTGCTTAGCTTCAATCAACCAATTAGAGAATCCGGATAATTTTAGCTTAGCCGCAGAGGGCGCGGGGGACTCGCGAGGTGGACGTATTTCATTTAAAAAAAAAATATATATTGTATCAACTTTTTATGGTCAAAATATAAATTTGGGGAAACTAAAATCAGTGAAGGGTGCATACAAATTACAAATGAACCACCTTACAGCTCGAATACATGTATATGATGATGGTTAATTTCAAAATTAGAGGGGCGGGGGCTATAGCCCAAACAAGGCGAGGCTTGTTCAGTTATTGGGCCTTGCAAAATCTAACAAAATGTGCGTATTTTTTTATTTATTTATTTATTTATTTTTCATTTTTTGTATGAAATAAAAATATGCCAAATGCAATCGATATTTATAGGATCATGGGGGTGTTTCACAAAGATCCTAAGTTGAACTTATCTCTAACTTATCTGGTTAGTATTCGTAGTTACTATGGGCTTACGAGAATGGCGTTTATATGAAATTATGCCTTTTCATTGAATCATTAATAGCCTTATCTAGAGAAAAATGAAATTGTTGTGCCTGGTTCAAGCATAAAGGGGCGATTTATCAATGATTGAATAAGATGAAAGAAAAAAGGATTTTATTCACTACAGGATTATCAATTATAAATAAATGGGTAGCTAATCACAGATCTAATGTCCCCGACAGTCGGGTGGACCTCGAAGAGCAACCATTGGTTTTTGTTGGTTCTTTTCATGGTGTTTTAAAATGCAGAGAGCGATTTTTATATTGTCATCCGATTATTATCATTGCTGGAATATTCGACATTATGAATGTTCACTTTCTCTCTCTCTCTCTCTCTCTCTCTCTCTCTCTCCCTCTCTCTCTCTCTTTGTAAATATCTATTTCATTGTCAAAATGACTTGTTAAAGAGGAAATAAACCATTTATTATGCAATATATATTCATGCCTTAGCTTTGTTTATATTTTATCGACACAAGCATCATCTTAAAATCATTTAAATAATTATAACAATAATACTGATGATGATGATGATGATGATGATGATGATGAAGATGACGATGATGACGATGATGATGATGACAATAATGATGAAGATCATGATAATGATAAAAAATAATAATATTGATAATGATAGTAATGATAATAATAATAAGAAGAAGAATACGAATACTGATAATAATAATAATAATAACTAAAATAATGATAATAATAACAATAATAATAATGGTAATAACAATAATATACCACCCATCCATCCTACCTCTACCTCTATACTACCCGACCACCCTACCTTCACAACCCTCCCTCCACCATCCATCCTCCTCCACACCCCTCCACCCTACCTCCACCACCCCTCCACCCTACCCCTATCACCCCTCCACACTACCTCTACCACTTCTCCTCCCTCCCTCTACCATACCCCTCCACCCTACCTCCACCACGCTATCTCTACCACCTATCCTCCCTCTACCACCCCCTCCACCCTACCTCTACCAGTCCTTCACCCCACCTCTACCTCTACCACCCCTCCATCCTACCTCCACCACCCTATCTCTACCACCTCTCCTCCCTCCACCTACCTCTACCACCCCTCCACCTTACCTTTTCCACCCCTCCATACCTATGCAAACTTTTTTTTTTAAATGATAGAAAGCGCATATCTTGACCTAATTACATTTGAAAAAGGTACGGATCAACTACAACAATATTGATTTATACAAATTTAAACATATTCATTTTCGAAAATTGAGAGGGCGCTATTTCAAAATGTAAGCAATGGTGAGAAGAAAAAAAATTGCCAGATTATTTGCCATGTTAGGATATATTAGTGATATAAATTTCATGTCAAAATTATATCCAATTACAAAGTTATTAAAGTTTTACCATTTTCAAGCTCATTTTCACTTTTTACTTTTTACAATATTGGACACGTGATTACATAATGAAATTGACGTCTCATCGAGTTTACGCCCACATACCAAACTAACGATATTTATTAGAAGTCTGTACAACATTCCATTCTTGCGATATGGTGGTCGAAAGACATGCATGAAAAACGACAAAATGGCGCCTGGAAGGTCACGTGACCAGCTTTTCGAAAACGATCTCGACGTAATGTTCTGGACATTGACTTTATGAAATTTCATTGATTTAGCTCTTTCTTTGATTGAGATATTTGCCGAACAAATTTACATGAGAGAATAAAAATAAATAAATAATATTAATAAAGAAGATGGAAGAAACTTGACGAAATTAAGAGGTGTTTCGTTGGATCACTACGCGACGGATCACCCAATAATAATAATGGTGTTGATAATAATCATCATCATCACCATCACTACCATCATCATAAACATCATCATCATCACCATAGTCCTCACCATCACCACCATCATCATCACCATCAACATCACCATCACCAGCATTACCATCACCACCACCATCACCACCACCACCATCATCACCATCACCATCACCACCACCATCATCACCATCATCACCATCATCACTCACCACCATCATCACCATCATCAATCATCATCACCAACATCACCATCATCACTATTATCATCATCATCATCATCACCAACATCAGCATCATCACCATCACCATCATCATCACCAATCTTCATCACCATCATCATCATTACCAATCATGATCATCATCATTACCAATCATCATCACCATCGTCATCACCATCATCATCACCATCACCACCACCATCATCACCATCATCATCATCACCACCATCATCACCATCACCATCACCACCACCATCATCATCAATCATCATCGCCATCATCATCATCACCAACATCACCATCATCGTCATCATCACCATCATCACCAACATCAGCATCATCACCATCATCATCATCATCATCACCAATCATGATCATCATCATCACCAATCATCATCACCATCGTCATCACCATCATCATCACCATCATCATCACCATCCCTTCACCATCATCATCACCAACATCACCATCACCAATCTTCATCACCATCATCATCACCAATCATCATCACCATCATCATCACCATCATCATCACCAATCATCATCACCATCATCATCACCATCATCATCACCATCACCATCATCATCATCATCACTATTATCATCATCATCATCACTATCATCAGCATCATCACCACCATCATCATAATCATCACCATCATCACCAACATCAGCATCATCACCATCATCATCATCACCAATCATGATCATCATCATCACCAATCATCATCACCATCGTCATCACCATCATCATCACCATCATCATCACCATCCCTTCACCATCATCATCACCAACATCACCATCACCAATCTTCATCACCATCATCATCATCACCAATCATCATCACCATCATCATCACCATCATCATCACCATCACCATCACCATCATCATCATCATCACCAATCATCATCACCATCATCATCATCATCATCACCATCATCATCACCAATCATCATCACCATCATCATCATCACCACCACCACCATCATCATCATCCTCATCACCAATCATCATCATCATCACCATCATCACCAATCATCATCACCATCACCATCATCATCATCATCATCACCAACGTCATCATCATCATCTGCATCACTATCATCATCACCATCATCCTCACCGACATCATCACCACCACTAACATTTCATTTAACCATCTATATAACAATTTATAAAATACACAAAAGGCTAATCCAATTTATCAGACAAACCAAATTTGGACCAATTTTATTCACAATGTAAATAGAAGCATTATAATGTTCTTTTACACATCCACATAAAAAGAAGAAAATCAGAAATCTTTTTTTTTTACTCTCCCAGACAATACACAATAATAACTCTCATTTTATGCTTTGACATATCAACAATACATCAAGAAAAATATGGCTTGACATATTTATATAATATATATATATATATATGAGGATATTGATGAGAACAATATACAAAATGATTAAACATTTGTACAATTTGCAGGAATATGTAATACATTTCTGCCCGACTTCCTCCTTTGCAGAAAATTCTCACACATAGTTTAGCGCAGACAATTCAAGTTCATTAACTTTTATTCTGATAGCGGAGAGGACTAAAACAAAAACGACCACATCTGTACTATGCGTCTAATGTACAACAAAGAGTCACTTTAGTGATGATACTGACTTTAAAGAGATTCAACAACCAACAAGTTGAAGCATAAAGCAGGGAATATAAAAGAAATAGATAATTGCTATTCTAAATGGAAAATCGCTCATTAAATGAACACCATTCTTTTTCAGATTAGTTCTGACATAAAAAGCTAAAGGTCATCACACAAATAACACGAAAACAGATATAAATGGGCATATCGCAAAACTATTATTTACATCATATATCATCAGCATTGCCCTAAATCCCTGATCAGTGTATATTACAAGCCTGGGGGTGTTTCACAAAGATCCTAAGTCGAATTTAACTCTTAAGTTGGACTTAACAATTATGGAAAGCTGTTAGCATCTTTGAAAATATTTTTTAAACATTATTTTAAAAGGCATAAAATGTTGATTTAAATCTTTCATATTTTCTAGAATCAAGGAGATTTTCAGGTTTTTGATGTGAAATTTATGAAAAGTCTAAAATACCTTTTTGGGGCTTTTGAATATATTTTATTTTAAGGCTACAAATGGCTCTCCATCATTTTAAAGTACAACTTAGAGTTAAGTTCAACTTAGGATCTTTGTGAAACACCCCCCTGGTACATCAAAAAGAAGGAAAAAACAAAAAAAAAGGCATTATATTATAATAATAATAATAATCTCTTTACAAACTTTCTTAAAACACAGTGGCGATGAAGAAGGAAACACTGTTACATACCAACAAGATAAACCAACCATTTTTAAAGAAGAAACAAATTACCAGCAAGATCTCAATTGAAAGGGAGATTACAGAATGCAAATTTTCTGGCAGTAATACAATGAATTTTTGAGGTTACATGACATTTAAATAAGATCTTCATTATAGCCTTCAGTGAAAATTTTTAAAAAAAGTGAATTACGCAAGGGTCATTCCATGTCAAATCACCCAGTGGTTTTAACCCGACCATTTTTGATTTTGATGAAACTTAGTGTACCTGTTGAGTGTGATCTCACAGCACCAAATCCCAAATTTTAGGTCAATCGGGTGAGGGGTTTGGGAGATACGGCCCACCAAATTTTGAGATTTTTTCAAAAATGGGGGTGGCGGGCCTACCTTTGAACCCTTGTATCTCGGGACCTAATGGGTCAATCTTCACAAAATTTGTATTGTTGGAAAGGGAATTCAATAAGGATTCCAAATCTGCCTCCATTTTGAAGATTCGTACATGTTGGGGTACTTTGACCTCTTGACCTCAGATTTGACCTTGAAATTGACCTTGTGGATCACGTAACTTTGACAACATTTTTCATGAAATGCAATCTCTGACATGTTCACTAAAACATATAAAAGTTTCAGAGATATAATATTTTTTGTTTAGGAGCAATAAGGATTGAAAGTATCCATGCTCACAGATATTCACAATAAACCCTATTATAATGTATACAATACATGCAATATGCACAGTACAACATACATCTTCCACATGCTTTTTTGTTTTAGGCATATCCATCCTAAATGTCAGTAGTACTTGAATAGAAATAAAATGACAAGTTCATATAGGCCTAAAGGGTTAACAGGATGTATGGCTTTAGGCCTCTGAGTCGGTTCTAGGATAATTACCCCCCTGGAAAATTAACCCTCAGGAAATGTCCCCCCCCCCCCCGAGGACAATTACCCCCCAAGGACTATCACACCCAGAGGATTATTACCCCCCAGAAAATTACCTCCTAGGACAATCTGTCCCCCCCCCCCCCCCCCCCCCCCCCGGGAAAATTACCCCTCAAGAATAATATACCCCCCCCCCCTAAAAAAAAAAAAAAAAAATCTGCTTTGATTAAAACCACTTTATTATCAGGATGGACTTCCCCTTTAACAAATAAGGGTGGGGGGGGGGGGGGGTAATTGTCCTCTGGGGTAATTGTCCTTAGAGGGTAGTTTTCCGGGGGGGGAATTTTCCAGGGGGTAATTATCCTAGAACTGACTCAGAGGTCTAAAGCCATACATCCTGTTAACCCTTTAGGCCTATGAACTTGTCATTTTATTTCTATTCAAGTACTGCTGACATTTAGGATGGATATGACTAAAACAAAAAAGCATGTGGAAGATGTATGTTGTACTGTGCATATTGCATGTATTGTATACATTATAATGGGGCTTATTGTGAATATCTGTGAGCATGGAGTTTCAATCCTTATTGCTCCAAAACAAAAAATATTATATCTCTGAAACTTTTATATGTTTTAGTGAACATGTCAGAAATCACATTTCATGAAAAATGTTGTCAAAGTTACTTGATCCACAAGGTCAATTTCAAGGTCAAATCTGAGGTCAAGAGGTCAAAGTACCCCCAACATGTACGAATCTTCAAAATGGCGGCAGATTTGGAATCCTTATTGAATACCCTTTCCAACAATACAAACTTTGAGAAGATTGACCCATTAGGTCCCGAGATACAAGGGTTCAAAGGTAGGCCCGCCACCCCCATTTTTGAAAAAATCTCAAAATTTGGTGGGCCGTATCTCCCAAACCCCTCACCTGATTGACCTAAAATTTGGGATTTGGTGCTGTGAGATCACACTCAACAAGTTCACCAAGTTTCATCAAAATCAAAAATGGTCGGGTTAAGATTTTCAGATTTTTTGGGTGATTTGACATGGAATGACCCGCAAGTAACAACCAAGCAAGGCCATGTATGTGATACATGCAAGGGAGTGCACTGAAACGCAAACCTTAAGAGTGTATTTTTAATACGTTGTTTGAAGAAAATGTGTTTCTCTACTGCATATCATTTTGTTGACAGCTAGAATGCCCTTTTGCCTCCCAGGAAATGATATCTTATATTAAGTGCCATAAGGGCGTTCACATACATTCTTTTACACACAGTCAATGCCTTTCTGCTTCTAAACAGTTCCATACATGTATATGAACCACTGAGGAATAATTACCATGTAACAATAAATCTTCGGCTGCTCACAATAAGGCTGTAAGAGGTATGGATTGTTAATGGCATTAAAGGCCTTTATGCAGGAAACCGACAACATTTGAACATAGCAATTCAGTAATCCATAAAGTTTTAAAGGCCCACTGTACTACTTGTAGCTACTTGCTCCCTCTATATGGAAAACAATGCCTAATCGGTGACCATTGGTCCCCCATGATCCTCTTTTTCTTATGTTAATTGAGAGCTGAGTTGATGATGAGATAGCCACCTGTCAGTGACCTTCCTGGGTGGTCTAATCCCTCCTAGCCAAACTAGTACAGATGGGCTTTAAAAGAGTTAGGTTTCTGTGAGAGGTTGTTTTTGTTTAGAGGTAGCCACAAAACACGGGTGTGACAGTTAACATCAAAATCTACACCAAAAGCCTGTCTACTTTCAAAAAACTATTGAGCTTCAACGAACAGACACTTCCACTTTGCCGTGACAAACACAAGCAGATCGATAGTCATGGCTTTTCAATCCTGTCTATACATCGCGCCTATTTCATAGTACATATTCATCTTCACAAATTGAAAGGTCTTTGACTTTTCAAATGAGGTAGTCGTTGTTGCGAGAAAAGAAACACTTCTTGCATGAATATGCATATATAATACCTTTTGTGACTAAGCATTGTTATAAACATTCACAACATGGATGGTTACATAAGTCATTCAAACGAAAATGTAATTTAATGAAGGATATTCTATCTTAATTATCTTTAATTAGCCTGTACATATTTGTTTATGTACTCCACACTCTTTCTTTTCTCTTTACTTTGTATAATTATCTGCGGCCATTGAACTAAGCGAGTAGTGCAACAAAATAGAGTTTTAAAAATACGCCATGACAAAAGATTGAAATTTTTCATTTATATTCACCTGAAAACATCAACGTTTGAAGATGATTCTTTCTCTGAATTTTCCATGAGTTAAAAGACACTGCTGTGTTGCTTTTGTTTATACAGATTCCTGTACCTGAATTACTCTCAGAGTCTGTTCAATTCTAAATCATAACTAGGAATAAAAAATGGGGGAGGGGGGAGGTAGGGGCAAACACAAATAACAGTACTTTTCAGATAAACCATCTTTTATGAGCCAGGAGGTGTAATACATAAATATGTGCTCTTCTACACTGTATAAGACTGTGTCACTTATGAAAGAAGAAAAATACTCCCAAAGATCGTAGAATTGTAATTTCGGTCAGTATAACATTGTCAAATACATTTAAACAAATATTTTGAAGTCTAAATATCTATCATTCTATTCAACACATTTTTCACAACTCTCGATGTGAAGCCATTACCTACAAGCCCAAAAATACACATAGCAAAAAGCAACTTTCTGCTACTCAAAAAGCAGGAAAAAAGTTTGATGAAGAACAAATTTCTTCACCATTTGGGTAGAAATATAAACATAACACAGACAGAACTTTCAAGTGATGTCTTTCTGACAATATACAGCATTTTTATCAAGAATTAGCTGTTGGCAGAGAAATTCTAGAGAAGAAAAAAGCCTTTCTAAAACTGGCCAACATGTGTATGCGATAACTTTTACAAGATGGATCATGTTTTTCTTAATAGCAGCTTTTATGTGACGTTTAAAAAAACCCATCTTAAAGTATTTTAGTTCTTTAACTGGGTAATTTGTGAATTTACTAGCAGTGGTATTATGGTGATAAGAGTAAAAAGATAAAATACTTTGTTTAAAAAATGGTGATACAAAAACTAAATAAAGTGTGGACTACCTCAAAAGAGGAGGTAAAAGAAAGGGGATTTTAGTTGATGATGACAGACTGAGGAAGATGTTTTAAATCTCTAGAAAGATTTTGTATAAATTCTTAAAGCATATATGCATGATTTATTGCATAAAGAACAGATTGATAATTTGTGTGTTTATTTTAAGTTTTGGTTGGTAATTTTTAGTCAGACAAGGGTGCGCTTAGAAACACCTGTATTAAGGGTCTAATAAATGTTGTGTATTATTATAAAGCAGTAGTAAGTAAGACTGGGCCTAAAGTTCTAAACAAACTCATTACTTGGAAAAAATACACTTTGAAGTGAAAATCTATCGTAAAATTGTACCTAAACTCTTGACTGGCACTGTATGTACAATACTAGAACATTGCGTTCTTTGCCAAAAGTTTAAAGTCATACTATACTACTTGCTCCCTCTATATAGAAAACAATGTCAGTGACCTCACTAGGTGGTCTAATCCCTCCTGGCCAAACTAGTACAGACAGGCTTTAAACTACCCCCTCACCCCTCCTGGTAATGTGATACATCTATCTTGCTGAAATTCTTGCCCAATTGGGAGGATCATTTTTAGAAAAGCAATATGCAAGAATGGCTCCAAAAAAAACTAGGTTATTCCTAAATACCCAATGATTAAGACATTCGATCATCATCAACTTCGTAAGCCTAACCAAATTACTGAAATGGTCAAACAGATTTCAAAGTTGTTAGTAGAATTTAGCCTCTACTTTGTTATCCTTCTGCTTTAAAAGGTTAGGGTATTAAACAGTGAAGGAAAGTAAATAGCCTTGGTGATGCAAAGTTCTTGATTATTGATAAATCTGAGACCAACTTTTCCTTACCACTGTGTAATAGTTTTACAAAAAATGCAACGACTTAATTTCATAATAATAATAATTTCATAGAATGTTTTTTTAAATGCTACAGTTTTGGCAAACAATGCTGGAATAACGCTAATGCTTTATAAAATGGACAAGTATAGAGTTGAACTTACAGCTATAAAGTGCTTAGTGCTTTCGCTATAATACAGGTGAGCTAGCAGCAACATATGATGATTTAGAAATGGCTTGGCAAAATAGCTACGCTTTATGAAACAGTAAATACTACGGAAGCTTTTCTCAGATATTTCAAGACTAGGATATCACGCAAACCCCTACACTGCAAACCAGAAAGAAGAAAAAAAAAATACACGACAAACGACGGTTATGTTAATATTTCAGATTACGCAACTGGCAACATTCCCCAACTTTTTCGACATAGAGGGGGTATTTCATGTTCAGGAAAAAAAAAGTGAAAACATCGACGTCTTATAGAGTGAATGAGCTACGTTTAGGCTTTGACGTTACATTCAGCAAACAACATATTTCATTTGAGTGTGGAAGAGCAAAATGATACATTGTGTGTATAAAAGGCGCATTCAGATACGACGCGGCAAAACCACTGCGTTTTTGTTTTAAATGTTAAAAACTTTAAAAGTGTCATACATTCCTCTATCTTATAACACAGAGCTCAGTGAATCCGCGTAAGGTCTTTGTATGAACGCAGTTAGTGAGTTACCATTCATCTTACACATAAAAAACCTGCAGCAGCATTCTTTGCACCATATCTGAACCGCCTTTAATACAAGTATGCATGTTTATAAGGCTTTCATTGAGTAGGCTAAAAATGTACGATGCATTTGAAGCTTCATATTGAGCCAGGCCTTCCTTTGCCTATATGGTGCTTTGAGGTAGATAAGTTATAATGTTTCAAAATAATATAGTTTGTGAATTCATTGGTACATATCACTTGATTAGGGCAATAAGGGCACTCGATCAGTCCGTGTTGAAATATAATCGATTCCCTTCCGGCTCTAAACACATAAACACTCATGAAATTGAACCTAAGTTGAAGATGTAAGCCTGATTATTTCAATCCGCACAAACAAAAAATCCTACTTACAAAGTATTCTTTAAAAACAAAATATGTATGATAACATCAACGGATTAAGAAATGGTTGAATTAATTCATCTTAAACTTGGACATAAGAGGCAGGCAGAAAGAATAGAGAGGGGGAGTGGGGATGGAGGGAGAGAGAAAGGGACAGACAGACAGACAGAGGGTAGAGAGAGAGAGAGAGGGGGGGGGGGGGAGGTTGAGATATTTTGTGACAGTAAAATAAGGGCCAGGCCAGGCAAGGCAAAGGGAGTGGTTGAAAAAGATAGACTTAAGAGAACACCCAATTAAAACATGAAAATAAACATATAAAATAAAAGAAATGATTTGGCCAAAGGTTAGACAAAAATTTCCATAAAAAAAAAGGAAAACTTAACTTGGCATTACTGAAAACTGTATCATTAATGTAAAAATCAAACCAGTATAGAATGTCTGAGGTCAGATTGATTACATCATCAAATAATTTTGTTGTCACCTTGAGAGAAATACTACAATTATTCCATATTCCAATGAGGATTGATGAATACAGCATCAGTTTAGTTATACTACATATATTACATTGACCCATTTGAAAATAAAGCCTCTTTTACGCATGACGCAGTACTCTCTACCTTTAAAAAAAAAGTGGCCGTGGCCAAATAAAATGAAAATAGTGTGGATATTATTTGGGTACCTTACAACACACAGATAAATTTGTATAGGTAATACAGGGGCATACATGAGAGAGAACTTAGCTATTTTTTCATCCTTATTTGTTTTTTTACCTGACTGCTAAGTCAGCAACCAGGGGACTGGGGGCTACAAGTCCTCTCAGAGGGACTTGGTAATGAGGATTAATGCCTTACCAAAGGGCAAGAGCGCATCAACTTGGTTTTGAACCAGGACCTCCCGGTTACGAGACCACTGCTAGTCTACAACTAAGCCATCGTGCCATTTATTTACTGGTACACATTTTTATAAACGGTTCAATTTTGCTGCGGTAGTTTTGATTAGACTTACTGCATCATATCTGTATAAGGGTTTCAGAAAGGCCCATCGCATTCTCAAAGCCCTTAACATAATTAAACCAAATAAAAATACATATTTCAGAGTCGAATATTTCTAGATATGGCTGAAGAAATGAGCTGACTAAATTGGCAACACAGCATCTATGCAAGGGGTGACATTCTTATAAATTGTGACATTTCAACTTGTGCAAAAATGAGGATGAAAAGGGGTAAATATTGCATTTTATGGTCTACGACACGACTTATATGATTATGACAGCAGTATAGCTGTGAGTTTGACATACATGTTTGCTTTACAATGGTGACATGTACATACTTAGGCAGAAGGTAACATTCAAACCAGTTTACCAAACACAAATCATAAAAAACAGAAACCATTTCAGAGATGTTTTAATATATTTCAATACGTAGCAGGCTGGTCAAAACACTATTACAAACGAGACATTTATTGGCACTAATTCAAAATGAAAAATAAATGTACCATACCCATAGACATGTATGCTCAATAAAAAAACCGTCATGCTGATAATTAAAAAATTACCCCACTACATAAATATGATTTCTGAACAAATCAAAAGGTGTAAAATTGTAAACCTGCAATGCCAATTTTTTTTGTTTTGAGGGGGGGGGGGGGGGGGGCGGTGTCATAAGATACCTTAAAATTACAATTTTAGCAGTGAAATTCATTTGTAACCAATGTAATTGATTAAATAAGTCAAAGAGTGATATAACATAGATTACATCTACTTATACAACCAAGGTTGTTTGTCGACTACATTTAATACAGATGGAAGTATATACCGGTGAGCACAAAATAGGGCATTTTATCCTGCAAATTAATTTCAGTTACCGGTATTAAAAAGAACCAGATGCCCTTACAAGACAGAGTAATACAAAATGCTTTATTTGTAGAGACTTTAAAAAAATCACAAAATTTCAGATAAGGAAAGATAGAATTTCAGTTTCTAGGGCAGAAGATATAAGAAGAGAACATTTTCTCTTAAAAGCAAAAAGAGAGAAAAATACATCGTGTGACCTCCAAGTATCTAACATATTTAAAAAACATCAATGCTTTGTCATTGATGTAAAAGATACATGCACAAATAGGGGAAAAGTATACTGATGTATTCCAAAAGTTAGGTCAAAAAATATAAACAAAGTGGAATATTGAAATTCAGTTTACAAAGACAATATATAATTCCAAACCAAGAACGCTAATGAGATAATCTTTAACATAAAATAAACTCCTTGTAATTATAATTTGGCAATATGAGGACAAGGATTTGAGTTGTTCTAAACAAAGAGTTATACATATTTCATATTTCAATAGTAACTATTTCAAGAGGTGACAAGGCAAAATAAAAAATTCACAACAGTGCAATCCCCTTCACAGTAAATAACGAATACCTTTAAAAGATATCATATAGCAGTAGGACATGACAATTTTAAGTTGCAGATTGTATCTGCGCTAACTTTTGTTTGTTGGATAGCAAAGCAAGGTGCGCTACACTGATAATAACTGACAGCTTTAAACTATAGAGATATGATTTAGCAAAGAGACCCAAAAAAAGTTTTGAGATTTTCTCTGTGACCTTTTGCCTTTATGTAACACATGAAGCAAAGCATGATGACATATGCAGATAATAATATATAGCTTTAAAATACATGCACCAGTATATCGCAGAGGGTAAAGAACAATTTCCAGATTTTTTGTTGATGTTTACTACTAGCTACAGAGTCAATGAGCATACCTAGTGCTCATACTTGACGAACAGTTGAGTCAGTGGTCTAGCGCCAGCTATGTTGTGAATGAGAAAGTTGTGTGATTGAAGATGGCGACCACCACATAATTGAAACTGAAATTGACATCGCTATATTCGTTATTTGAGTAACTTTTAAAGTATCTACACTTGGTTACTACAAGACTAACTCGCTACATCAATGAGGAGATAAAACCAACCACCACCGACCCTGAAATAAAGCAAAAAATAAAAACCGAACAAACAGAAATTACAGACGTATATATATTACATGTACATTGTAAATAAGACAAATCTGTCATGGCGTTACTAAAGTGATTGTCAGAGTGGAATTCATCTCCGTTAATGATTGAAACATTAAAAATAGTAAAATTACAATAACTTTTCCGATCGAGTATTTCATACTTAAGATCATTATCTGGCTTAGAGCCTAACCAAAGTGTATCAACAACATTAATCAAGCTTGCACTTCATAAGGGCAAGACATATTATCCACATTTTTTTCTTCTTAGGAAAGAATTTCATTTTTTTTTTCTTGCGAAAGGTGGGAATAAGAGAACTTAACCTCTGCTATCACATGCAAAACTGCGCATTCAAGCACAATCTACCGCCCTCATTGATGTTAAACAGTCATGGACGTAGCTAAGATGAAAATGGAGCTTACAGACCTCTATTTATAATCACTGGAAGTGCAACTCTGAAGAAACTCGAAGCTTAATTCACAGTTGGAGCTTGCCTTTATCGTAACCATACTAAAGTAAAATACATTGAATGATATTTACATCAATTTGATTGAAGTTAATGAACCTGAGAAATGTTTTTTATGCAACGGGATGAAACGTTGCTCGCATAAGATTTCAGGGTCTGTGTGCAATTAAGCCCCGATGGCTTGACTCCACTCTCGAGAGCGTACTTTCAGATCACCTTTTCTTGCTCAGGAAAACTTTTTTAATTTCACACACACATGCGCAATGAGGTTTAGTTTAATCTAATATAAACTCCTAATTATTTGAACTACAAAATTGGTTCTACAGAAATGGGGGTGTCAAAGGCGGTCCAGGAGAGGGCTAAACCCTCACACAAGGAACCCCTTGACTAATTACTCTCTGAGACGAGCTTTTAAAGCCCCACTGCACTACTTATAGCTACTTGTGCCCTCTATATAGCAAACAATGCCTAATCGGTGCCTGTTGGTCCCCCATGATCCCCTTTTTTTAATGTTAATTGACAGCTGATTTGATGAGTTAACCACCCGTTAGTGGCCATGCAGGGGGTCTAATCCCTCCTGGCCAAACTAGTACAGACAGGTTTTAAATTTGGACAGGCAAGTTCCCTAACCAGTGACCTATAAAACCAGTCTAGCATGTTCTGAACGTTCATAGTTTTGCGCTTTGTTGTTGTGTATTTTTTGTTTTTTGTTATTATCGTCTTTGGATTTGCTGGAACCGTTTTCACATACTCATTGATGATGAGACCAAAGAGTTCAAGTCTACGAAAAACATTTGACTCTTTGAATTTCCTATCTTGGAATTCCCCTCCAAAAGACTTTCAGAAATAATTTAAGCATCCCATGGTTTTAGCAGGACAACATTGGCCTAGCCATCTGTTTGCTGTCAATACATTGATCTACATTTGCCACACTCAACCCAGGTGAAGTAAATGGGGACCGGTAGGAAGGAATTCCTTGAATGCTGTGAGCGTCGAAATCGGTAGCCTAGCAGAGCCGGGGTAATATTGGAGCGCTTTGAGCACCTTGCAGGGTGGGGATATATGCGCTATATAAATATCCAATATTATTATTATTATTATACTTGATTCTCCTCTTCTTAAAACAGTGAGCATTGTTTACGTGCATGTGTGCAATTTTGTGACATGTTGGTTCATAGTGATTTGAACTGAGTATAGGGAAACACAGGCTTCCACCTTTAATATAACATAACATAGACACCTACTTAAAATGCCCACCCATACAAATATCCTGAATGAATTATCTCTTCGTTAGATGTACATGTAGCTAGCAAGAGAAACCAAAGACCCATTAGTTTCCAATCCTTTGAGCCCAAACTCAAATGTCTTTACAGACCGTTTCTCGCCTCGTGTTGGCAGGGTTGAATAAATCTGTGATTCAAAATCACCTACTCACTATTAACAATTACAACCAAAATGGATAACGATATACTAAACCAACACACACCAGCTGTATATAAAATCTTAAGCAGGTAACCCTGGGAGATTACACAAGAACATTCATGCATTAACCATAGAGGGCAGTACAACATGTATAGGGTTCACATGAATATGATTTCAAAGTATTTCAAACGGGCTGTTGTTCCCACGAGAATACAGAGGGAAAATTTCTGACAGAATCTTCGGAAAGCAACCTTAGATCAACTTCAGTATCCCAAGGCATAGTTCCATCTCTGGTGGACTTCGGGAGCGCCCACTGCCTCAACGCTTCTTTTGATTTGGCTACAGATTTCGAGGGGATGAAAAGGCAACGGATCCTTAAGGGTACTCTTCAAGTAGCTGGTGTCCACTTACTCAAGAAGGAAGGTTTTTCGGTGAACAGCTAGTCAGGACACCAAATTCTGTTGCTTTAACTCTCCAATTTACGCAAGTGCTTCGTGGTGTTTACCATAAATGACTCTCCAATGAGCAACTCTAAGTAGCGGGTGTCCGCTACCTCAAGATGCAAGGCTTCAGGTGAACAGACGAGACAGTAAATTCTGTATCCTCAAGAGTCCCTCAGAGGACTATAGGACGGTGAAGATGCTCTGAATTGGAAGAACACAATCCCTAGAGTGATCAAACATCTTACTATTCCAGCAGAATAATTGGATAACTTGCTCATTTAGTTTGATTCATAAGTTTGACTAACCAGGGTGCATTACTGTAGCCTTCCAAAAGCCTAGCTTTCATAAAAGTGTGCGTTCATAGGCAACATAGTGCTTTCAGTGGCATAAAACCCTCTCTTAACCTGTCGACTTCTGGATTGTCAAAGTCCCATAGGCTTAATACAGGAACCACTAGGTTCCCGTAGGCAACGGGTTAAGAGATAACTTGATGGTATCACTATGAAGCCACCTGCTACATTGAACAATGCGCCATCAGTCGTGTGTCGTTCTCTTCCTTGATCACGACGTTGCCGTAGACTGACTGCTGCGACAGCTCCCGCATGGCTTGCTGCTTCCGCCCGCACATGGCCTGCTGCTTCATCTCGCAGATGGTTGGAGGTAGAGCGGTTGCTGCGGCGGCAACGGCAGACACCGCCGCTGCCTTCTTCTTGCACATCTTGACTTCGTCATCGTCCTGGATGCTTTTCGTGGCTGCGCCGCCACTGTCCTCGCTTTGGGTGCGATGGCCATTGCCGAAGGTGCCCAGGTCGTAGACCTCCTTGTAGAGCTCGGACATTGGCAGGTTGCTGCTTCCGAGCTTGAGCCTGATGATGAACTGGTTGTGAAAGTCGTCCACCGTCCTGAGCATGGGTAGGAGCAGCAGGCACTTGGCGAACATGTGCGGGTCGGAGCGATGGTTGCGGAGGACCTCGATGTGCAGGGCTGTCAGGAGGCGGGATTGGATGCGGCTTACGCTGATCACGTCTTGAAGACCTTCTCGATCTGTATCAGGGAAGGAGGTGCAGAAATGATTTGTTTTAAAACGATATGAAACACCGAAGTATGTTGAGGATAGGATGTGCATAAAACTGTTAGACGTGTAAGAGTTTGTGGTGTAAAAAGTTATTTGAACTAAATCTCTTACAGCAACATTGATATCTTTTTAATTCGAAAAAAATTGTTGATAAAGAACCTGAAGGATTGCTATGCAAAAGAGCTTAAGCTTCACATTAAACGGAGCAACTATAGCATCACTGATATTTTATCCTTCTTTCTCTCAATCCTTTTTCTGTCTCCATCTTCTTATCTATCTATCTCTCTCTCTCTCTCGCTATTTTGCTCTTTTTCTTCCTCTACCTCTATCTTTTGCTGTCTATCTCTATCTTACTTTTTATTTCCATACCTCTATCCCGGGGCCCGTTTCACAAAGCATTTTTACAATGACAAAAATCAGTGACAAATCTGCTGATAGCCAATCAGAAGCAAGTATTTCAGTAGCTTTTAACAAAGACTGTCATTTGTCACTGATGACAAGTTTTGTGAAACACCTCCCTGTTCTTTCTTTATCCTGTGTTCTTTCCATATCTACAACTCTCCCTAGCTCTTACCATCTGCGAAGAGCACAACTGCCGACAGAAGTGCGATCTCCGGCCTGGTCAGTCTAAGCTTCATGTTGATCCTCTCTGCAAAGGTGTAGATACCCTGATACAGCTCCACCGGCATGAACTTCATGATGTTCTCCTTGGAGATGCGGATGTCCTCATTGAGCACAAAGGCATCGTAGAGGATCAGTTCAATGGAGTCCTGGATGGTGAGGATCTCAAAGAGGCCAGACTTGACGAGGACCATCTGGTCTTGCTGGCATAACAATGCAAAACCTAGGAGGGGGAAGGAGAGTGGAAAGAATTAGGAGAATAAGCAGGACGGAGATGGTGAGGATCTCAAAGAGGCCGGATTTTACGAGAACCATCTGATCTTGTTGGCATAGCAATGCAAAACCTAGGAGGGAGAAGGAGAATGGGTGCTTCTAAAGTAAATGTAATACTGACATTATGTAGCTTTTCAGAGTTTGTGAACACTACAAGTTTTCATACTTAGTGCACGTAAAATGAGCATGGGTTTGTGAAAGAGGAATATTTTGGTGTGTAGTCCTAAAATCTAGAAGATTACCAACCTGGTATGTGTTTGCAGAAGGTGACAATTCACTTGAATCATGTTTGTGAATAGGTGCTTCTAAAAGTACCTGGAGTACTAATATTTCATAGCTTTTCAGAGGTTGTGAACCCAGGTTTTCATGCTTATAGCACATAATAGGAGCATGAGTTTATGAAAGGGTTATAGTAGGGTGTAGTCTTTGAAGTCTAGAAGATTACCAACCTGGTATGTGTTTGCAGAAGGTGACGATTCCCTTGAATCATGTTTGTGAATGGGTGCTTCTAAAAGTACCTGTAGTACCAACATTTCACAGCTTTTCAGAGTTTGTAAACACAAGTTTTCATGCTTAGTGCACATAATAGGAGCATGTACGTGTATTGGTGTGTAGTCGTTGAAGTCTAGAAGATTACCAACCTGGTATGTGTTTGCAGAAGGTGGTGATTCCCTTGAATCATGTTTGTGAACGGGTGCTTCTAAAAGTACCTGGAGTGCTAATATTTCATAGCTTTTCAGAGTTTGAGAACATAAGTTTTCATCCTTAATGCACTTAATGTGCATACTAGGAGCATGGGTTTATGAAAGGGTTTTATTGAGGTGTGGTCTTTGAAGTCCAGAAGATTACCAACCTGGTATGTGTTTGCAATAGGTGACGATTCTCTTGAATCATGTTTGGGAATGGGTGCTTCTAAAAGTAAATGTAATGCCGATATTATGCTTTTCCGAGTTCGGGAACACAAGTTTTCATGATTAGTGCACTTAATAGGTTTGTGAACGGGTTATAGCAGGGTGTAGTCTTTGAAGCCTAGAAGATTACCAACCTGGTATGTGTTTGCAGAAGGTTACGATTCTCTTGATATACGCTGCTAAAGCCTGAGTGACCACAGAGCACCACATCTGAATACCATCCATACCTAGAGAAATAGAGGGACGGGTGAGGAGAGGGGTACAGGCAGCGAGGAGAGAGGTACAGTCAGATAGGGGAAAGAAAGACAGGGAGAAAGAGAGGGAGAGGGGGGAGGGGAGGGAGTAAGAGAGAGAGAGAGAGAGAGAGAGAGAGAGAGAGAGGGGTAAAAGGAAAATGGAGAAGGAAGGAAAAAGACAAGGAGAAAGAGAGAGAGAGAACAAAAGAGAGGAAAATGAGGGGGGGGGGGAGAAGAGAAAAGGGATGAATTATCAAACTACTCATTAGCTTATAAATTTTTTGCAACTTGTGATGAAGAAACAAATGCTACATTTCTATGACAAATTAGCTCTCAGCCAATCAAATGCCACAATTTCAGTAGCTTATAAAAGTTTTGTAACTTGTTATCAATAAGAAATGCTAAATTTCTATGACAAATTAGCTTTCAGCCAATCAAATGCTACAATTTCAGAAGCTTATAACAGTTATTATAACTTGTTATTGCTAACAAGTTTTATGAAACAGAGCCAAGATACAATGGTGCAGGAGCAAAATAAAGTGATAGTACTGGGGGTGTTTCACAAAACTTGTCATCAGCTACTGAAATCCTTGCTTCTGATTGGTGATCAGCAGATTTGTCAATGACTTTTGTAATTTGTCATAAAAAAAGGGCTTTGTAAAACACCCCCCTGATCTCCATGAACAATTTCTTACCATCAATTGAAAGTCTCTCGGCTTCTCTCTTCATCTCCTCTGCATCTTTCTCCCATCTTCCCTCCCTGAAGTCATCGAACTCGGGCTACGGATTGACAGAACGAAAGAAAGAAACGGCAAGGTAAAACATCGGATACAGCTTTTGTTCTTCACTGAATGGCCAAACTTCAGAATACTTTGTAGAGTTCACGACTCTTTTTATAGCAATATGTGTTCTATGAAACTCATACCCAACTAATGGGCTATAAGCTAATGCAAATGTCACTCCAATTATGAAGAGGTGATATATCTGGCAAACACTTTTTGGAAGACAACGGCCTCCAAGCCGTGGCACATAGATAGATAGATAGATAAATATGCCTACATGTATGTATATTAAAAACCTATAAATGTGTTAGTTTTTCAATGGCTTAAAGGCATCGTTTATCAATGTTAAATCTGAGATGCGTGGCCCTACATGTTATCAGTGTCTGTGACATGGTGTAATATTGAAGCCCTAAAAAAATTGCGTTTCAAAATGATCAAGAAGTGCCTCAAAAAAGTAAAAATATTTGAGTGACTGGTTTTACAATACTCATTTTCCCCAATAGACTGTAGTGTTATGAAAACCGTTTAAATAGGAAAACGCAAAATTTGATCTCGATTTTCAATCATAAATATCTTGATAATCAGACAGGTGATCGGCTTGTAAAAGTCATGGGGTTCCTGACTGACCTAAAGGTTTATAATGATCATTGCAGCATGAGCTAAATCCAGGATATTGTTTAAGGATCTGAGACAAAGTTACTGGATCCCTTTATAATGGAGTAAGCTGAAATGACCTAAAAATCAGCTCTAAATGATGGAGCTAGCTTACATAGAACTTTGCTGTGCTGTGATGGGCGTCCCTGACGGCAACGATGAGCTCCTCTGTCTCGGCATCAACCTTGATGTCCTTGAAAGGATCGAAGTCCTCATCGTCTTTGATCTCCTCGTAGATGTAGGGCTCGATGTCGACGAACTCCGTCTCCTTCTGCTTGTTGGGAATTCTGCCGATTCTCACAGCTGGATGGCAGGCAAAAAACATCAAAATGTTTATTTCAAATGATCCTCATCTCTTCAGACATAAATCATAATGAAACTAACATTTCTTAAATTATTCAAATGACAGAATTTGTTGTTGTTGTTTCTGTTGAAGTCACAATAGTAGTGATAAAAAAGAGGAAACTATGGGGGAAAATAGATGTGCTTCAAAGCTGTAGCTCCCATAGAATACATAAAAACATTTCCTATTTGTCATATAATTTTAATGAATAGTCGAGATTTGCAAAAGTTCCATGTGGTAAAATGAGTAAATGGTAAGAAGTCATTCTGTTGTTGAAAATAGCACAAGTTACATTCTGCTTCTATTGTACTACATATTGCCTTTGATAGAGTCAATTTTAAAGAGCTCCACCTAGAGTCTAAACAAGGACAGTTTATGTGTCATACTTTGTTCTTTGTAGCTTACAGTACAAGGTTGTTTTGGTATTTAGATAGTGGAAAATGACTTACATTAGTACTGTCACTAATATCTAGTTGCAGGGGAAATTTGAGATATAGGATATATTGTTAGTCATATAAATCTTTACAAATACAGTACAAAATAAAAAGGTATCTGTACCAACAAAAGCAAGCTGTCATTTCTACAGTAAAAAAGTGTCCTCATAACTATATATTCTACTGAGAACCTTTTAAAGGCAGGCTTTACTACTTCAGTCAGAAGGGATTAGACCACCAAGCGAGCCAGCGAGGTCACTGTGACAGGTGGCTATCTCATTAACTCAGCTCTCATTTAACATAAGAAAAAGAGGATCATGGGGGACCAACAGGCACCGATTGGGGAAGTTTTCTATATAGAGGGAGCAAGTAGGTACAAGTAGGACAGTGTGCCTTTAAGATATTATGCCGAAAGAGCTTCAAATTTTGAGTGGAGTAGAAGGGGCGGAGGGAATAGGGGGTAGGAGAAGAAGGGGCGTGGATGAATCCCAACTCAAGCAATTTCCAAGCTTCATGACATAAATACAGCTTTCTACACTTTAGCTTCATTTAAATATAGTTTAGTCATTGTGTAGTGTGTTTATCAGAAGAGTAGGGCAATGCATATGAAATGAAGCATCCTTAATTTCTCACTGTTTTGCCAGTGTGATAGGACACAATCTCTCACCAGGGACACAATTTCCCATGACATTCCATGGCTCTGAAGACTAAGGCCTTCCAAACAACCTTCAAGTAGTTTGTCATCCCAAATCATGACCCCTAAAAATCATGTCCTACAATTTAAACAGATCCAAAGTGCACAACAAACTACTTGGCTCAACACAGTGTGTAATTGTCCTTGATGAGGGGGACACTATTCTAGCCGACATGCGGGCAGGGTAATAGGAGGTCAGTGGACTTCAAAACTAGGGCTCTAAAGTGACCCAAAACAAACAGGATTTGAGCCGGTCAGTTAGTGCACAGGGCAATCCTATGTACTGGTCATTTCTAGAATATTTGGTATATAACTGTGGTCAAATCCATATTCTTCAACTGCTCTAGTAATGCACAAATGTACATTTAGCATTTAAAAACATTTCATGTCGAATCCATATACTCCACATGATCCAAAAATGAATGTAGGACCTTAAGTATTTTTGAAAGATTCAAGGAAAATTCTATGCAGATGGAACAATGTGTTAAATTTGAGAAAACTACTTTTGAGTCTTTGAGAGAAGGGATAAAAGAAAGGAAAACAAGTTTTAAGAGAATGAGGGTGGGAGACAGATATTACTAGATAAGCAAAGATGATATCTGTCGAAAGTGGAGGAGGAAAAGAAGATGAAAAAGATCAATTTGACAGTTTAAAAGTATTTGGGAAAGATAATATACAAAAGATTGTATGTGTTGCTGTTGGCCTACATACAAATACCATAGTTTACTGTTCTACATTCTTTACAAGATAAGAGTGGAGCATTGGAAAAAAAAACCGATCCTCTCTCCTGATAAATTATTACTTCAGAAAATCGTCCCCAAATTGTGTAATCATACTTTTATCATGTGTTTCTGCATCATCTATGAAGTCATCAGATTAGGGGAGGGACAATTGTTGCACACTTGTATGTATTTGTGCCCTATTATTTGCAATTTTTAGATATTCATGGATATGTAATTTCAATTGCAAGACATCGATAACTAGTTTCACAGGACCATCCCAAGTCCAAGTTCTTGGACCTCACATACAAACTTCTGCTACATAATTAATACACATTTCAATGGGCTGTCCACAAACTTAGACTTGTGAGTGTCTTGTGAAACTGGCCCCAGAATCTTGAGGATTAATATCATACCATCTTTGGACATTCCAAGTTCAAGGCACTTCTTGTAGCGGCAGGCAGGACATCTGTTTCTATGCTGTCTACTGATCTCACATTTTCCTCCCCGAACACATACATACTCCTTCTGTCTCCTTAGACACCTCCTGAAGAAACCCTGAAAGTGAATGCAATTAAAATATGCAATCAAAATATTAGCCAATCAGAGAGAAGGCTATTGGAATCTAAATTCCTATTGGCTAATAGAAGCAGATGCCTCTTTAGACACCTCCTAAAGAAATCCTGAAAAAATGCAATCAAAGTGATGGCCAATCAGAGGGGAGGTTAGTGAAATGAAAACCCTCATTGACTCTCAGAAGCAAAAAAAGTCTATGCAAAATACAATTACTACTGTTGTCTTCTTATACATATCCTGAAGAAATCCAGAAAGAAACAATGGATTCAATCAAAATAATATGCTGTCAAAATATTAGCCAATAAGGGAGAAGTCGATAGAATTTCAAAATTTCATTGATAAATGTGAACAAAATACACGATTCTGAGATACCACATACTTTTTTGAGACAGATATACTAATTTTCTCTTCTAAAACATCCTAAAGAAGCCCTAAAAGAAACAACGAATTGAGTGTGATACAAGAATATATTACTCGAGCTTGGACAATATTGAACGAATCGGAGACGAGTCCATTATTGTCATAGCCAATATATTCTTGTATCACACGAAAACAAAGCCATATAATATCATTATTATTACCTATATCAGGCTGATCGACTAGCAAAATAACAAAATTGGACTTACCTCGGTAAATATGGATATTTTTGTGTGTGCGATATCGATTTTTGATTTGAAGTTCCCGGATGACTGAGCAATATAAAACAATATTGGTCAGTCATCCAGGAACTGCACTTCAGATATTGAATACACTGATTTATTTTACCACTTGGGAGCCTTATTTAGATAATATTATATATTGACTGCTTTAAGGGGCACGGTTAAAACTATTGCCCAAGGTGATCTCGAAACTGTACTATGTCACTCAACTTCAAATGAAATATAAAAAAGGTTTGTTTTCTTCGACATATTTTTGAATTTGTAGTCAAATGCATTCAAGGAAAGTGTTAGCATGAATCTAAGAACAAAGTGATTTGTACTTCATCATTCCCTCCTAATATATTTCAAAAACTGGATGGTGACATTCTACTCTCCCATAATGACATTGGATTACTTCATTATCATTCAGGGGTGAGACCAACAGCATTATAATTCTGTCCCCTCATACTTCATCCCTCAACAGCTGATGCTACAATGCATCCCCATTACAAAAAGTCAACAGCCCCTACCAATTTTAAAACAAAGGAATATGGAAGAGTCCATTATCTTTTAGGGGTGGGATAGATTTAAAGCTTACCTTGCATCCCTCACATGAGATGATTCCATAGTGTACACCTGAAGATCTGTCTCCACATATTTTACAAGCTATCGTCTGGAAATCTGCAGAAACGACAAAAACAGAAAATATACGTGGAAATCATAAAAACATAATATGACTTTCAAGTGACAAAAAAGTTTAATAAATAGAATCAAAGGAAACAAATACGAAAATATGAACTGTCTTCATATATTTTACAGGCTATCATCTGGAAGTCTGCAGAAACGATCCCCCCCCCCCCAAAAAAAAGGTGAAACAATTGTAAGTCATAGACATAGGAAATGAAAATCATTGTGGAAATATTCAGAAATGGTCAAAAAGTAAAAAAAGATATTCAAGTCATAGAAACAGTAAATGAAGAGCTTCGCAAAGATCTTCAAATATATTTTCATTCGTTCTGTCAGACTCGCTCCTTTTGAATGAACTTCACTTTCAATAGGCATCAGATTGGGTTTTCCCGCAAATAGACTAGTGTAATTTGTCAGTGACCGTATGACTGTAATTTTCTCAGTCCCTTTCATGTCTTTGTGCGTCACAAAAAGCCGAAGATACTAATATAGGAAGACTGGAATACTGGTTTCCCTGGTGTAAGATCACTTGCATTCTTTCTTGTAATTTCCCTACATCTATATCAAACCACTTCAATTTATCACCAGACAACCAGACTGTCATTGACTGGACAAAGGAGTGACCGCCGATTAATGGACGATGGACAAAGGATTACTGCCACAACGTCCATCTTATGACCATAGAGAAGAAAGGGAAGGACAAACAGGGAAGGGAGAGTCTTGCAATGGAGATTGCATAGACAGACATCGTAATTAAGCTGCTTAAATTACTTTGGAATTATCTTTCTTCTGTTCCTTCTATCATCATCCTCACTCTTTTTTATCCATTACTTTTACTTATTATATCTTCTTTTCCTTCATTTTCAACATCAGGCAATTTCCATTCCTGCCCTCTCTCTCCTCCTATATATTTCTCCCTCTCCCTCTTCCCCCTCTTTCTCAACCTCTTCCCCCTCTCGCTCTCTTTCTCCTTCTCCCTCTCTTTCTTCCCCTCTCTCTCTCTCTCTCCCTTCCTCCTCTTCTCATACACTCAAATTTTTCCTTTTTTTTCCTTTGTGTATTTCCTACACAGCATCCATTTCAATATCTACTTTAAAGATAACCCAGCTATCTTCTTACTTCCATCTGAATGACTCCTTATAAAGAATTTTTTTTTGCTCTCCTACTTTACATATGTCATTTCAAATATAAAAAGAGAAGATTATGTCTCTTAGGAGGTGACACGACATTTGCTCCTGCGACAATTGCTCCGGGCTTTATTTCGTCTAAGATGTAGGGTTAGGGTTAGGGTTTCAATAGGGTTTTATGTTAGGTTTAGGGTTAGGTTTAGGGTAGGGTATAGTGTTGAATCCAGGGTTGAAGTTAGCCATTCGATTAGTGTATGAAATTTACAGCGGAGCAATTGTCGCCAGAGCAAATGTCATGGAATCCTCTTAGGAACCATAAGGTCATTAAAGGTAAAGACCAGTTATGGTCATGCGATTGCATTGTGAAAGAAACATTGTGGAATCGCTCAGAAAAGGTTGATCATCTAGCATCTAGCATCTGCAAGGTTCTGGAATCATCAAAATGATAAGAAATTTGGCCCATTCTTCGTAAAGTTACAAGCACTATACACAGAAAGATGTATATGGGACTACCCTATATCTCTCACAGACCATGAGAGAAACAAATTTACCAAAAATTAATATATGAATTAGTAGGCGGTTTTCCGGCAAATTTTTTATCATCATGTATTAGTCAAAACATATTCTTTCACATGATTGGTAATGAGAGCTTCTATTTCATTTTTTGAAATTGGGGCGTTTCCAATACTGGTCTTTACCTTTAATGTACATACCTTAAAACAAAATTAACGCCCTTCTGGCTCCAAACAGACAATTAGTTCTACAATCATGAATAATAGGTTTCAGTTCTGAAGCTTGTATGCATCAGAGAAAGGGACGAAAGCTTTTATGGCGACATTCTGTTCATTCCAGTATTACTCTTGAGGACAAGATAAAAAGCTCCAATACGTCTCGATTCTTCAATCTCCTCTCCGAGAGTCTTTCGTTGTTGTACTCTATATTTCTCCAGTCACCCTTCCTTTCCTTCTTGGGTTTCATTGTGTCTGCATCTTCTCTCATCACCAGACACTCAATGTTATTCTATCATCAATGAGTCATCACATCGCAATACCACCCCTTTCTCTCTATCTCACCCCCTCTCTCAATCTTGCTTTCTCTGCCCCTTCCTCTTTGTCTCTCCTTCTCCGTGCATCTGATTCTTCATAACTGCCTCTTTCTCTCACTCTCACTATCTTCGTCTTCTTCTTGTCCCCATCTCCTCCTCATTTTATCCATCTTCATTTCTTTTTCACCTTGTTCTTCTACCATCTATGAAATACGTCTTGCACTCCTCTCTCTCTCTCTCTTCATTGTCACATCTCTCTCTGTACTTTCACTATTTCTGTTCATCTCTCCTCTCTCTCTCTGTTTTTTTTCCCCCTCCTCCTTCTCTGCCTCTCCCTTCATATTTCTGTATCTTCTCTCTCACACCTTCCCATCCGTCTCTTTCTTTACATCGCTCTCTCTCTCTTTCTCACCCCCTCTCTCTTTTTCTCACCCTCTCTCTCTTTCTCTCTCACGCACACTCTCTCTCTCTCTCTCTCTCTGTGACAAAGTCTTCTTCTCTGTCATCATCTCTTTGCATTCTTTAAGTTCATTAACAATCCCTCTTCGCTCCCATATGATATAGTTTCTATCTGCTTAATAATTTGATCAGGCTCATTAGATTAATTATCATTACATATTCTTTGCCTGGCGATTACATCATCTACCTCCTTCAAGTAATAAATACGATACCACTAATCATCTATTGAGAGCCAGAAGGGTATTAACTCTAATACTTTCAGACAGAATTAACACCCTTCTAGCTCTGACCAAACAGATGATACTTACATAAGGAGTCAATGCCCTTCTGGCTCTGAACAGATCTATTAATCCCCTTCTCCCTTTCTGTCTTGTATCTCACGGTCTTTCCTTATCCACACCGAATGAGATTTGCGACCTCACTAATTTCTCTCTCTCTCTGTATGTCTCTCTTTCTCTATCCATCTCTCTCTCTCTCTCTCCCACCACTACCCATCCACCCTCTCCCCCAAATTGAAAGTGCTTTCATCTTTTTCTAATTTGTGCTGAGCATGTCAAATAAGATGTGCGACCTTAATGTTCTCTCTCTTTTCTGTCTATCTTTCTATCTTTCATTCTGTCTCTCTCTCTCTCCCCCTCTCTCCCACCACTATCCATCCATCCACCCCTTCCCCAAATTAAAAGTGCTTTCATCTCTTTTCTAATTCGTGCTGCGCTAGCTGTGCACGTCAAACAAGAAGCCCTTCGTTATTGATCAACGGATGTCCACTCGGTGAAAAAAAACACGCTTTCAGGTCAGTTTAACCCTCTCCCTCCCAGACACGTTCCATCTCCTACATGCTCATCTTCACGCTTGAACCCCATAGTCTACTAATTGGCCTGCGGGCAGGCGTGATACAGTGAGCTACTTCTCAAATTGCTCCACCAGTCTTCACCTAGCTCTAGTTCATCTTCTTCGCCGTCGTCGTCGATGGAACTGACCTCTATCGAGTCACCCAGGACTAGTTCTTATGTTAACCCTTTGTTTCAGAAATTAGCGACCTCATGACGATTATACTTCTCACAAAATCAATCTGCATTACTTGAAGTTCTGATGATGTGAAAATCAATCAAAAAGGGCTATCTAATTGATTTTTCATTATACTTCTTTTTAGGGGAAAGTGTGGCCATAAGTCCATACATTCTCTGTTCAATACAGGACTCGAAAAATTACACCTGGCCCAAAAATAAAAACATCAATACCAAAGCGCCTAGTGCTATACTTAGATTGTACCCTAAACTATATCAATTGGGATTTAAACGTAAATAATAGGTATCATTATCTGTCCAAAGTGGACATTCAGATTTGAACCAGTCAAAAGTCAGACCCCAAGTTGGTGTAGAAATCCACCTGTATATAAAAATTTAGGATCTGTCAGATCATTGTTATTATATCAAGTGCAATATAAATCCAGATTATTATTATCATTTGAAAAATATCAAAAATTATTTATATTTTCATTTTAATTATTATTTATATTTTCATTTTAATTATTATTATAATATTTTGGTTTTTAGTTATCATTATTATCATTATTATTTTTCAACTTTTTAATCATAATTTATATTATCATAATCATTACTTGTATCATTTACATTATCATCATAATTATCATTATTACCATTATGATTATGATTATCAATTAATGAGAAGTGCGTTCTCATATTTTATATAATTGATTAAGCATACACTATTTCAGAGATAAATTATCGGAGGATTTAGAACCTGTTTTGTATCATTATTACACAGCTATCTTATACAGATGTGAACATGTTGTAAAAATAATTGTTAAAATAATTTTCTTGAAACACTTGCAATCATATTGAATATAACTAGAATATAATACATGGCATCATAGGAGAACACCTGATCTAATTTTCACTATCTAACTGAGATATGAAACTACCTCATTGGTGATTTTACAAATCTGAAAGTTTTTTAAAAGCCTGTCCGTACTAGTTTGGCCAGGATTAGACCTCCCTGCAAGGTCACTGATAGGTGGTTATCTCATCAAATCAGTTCTCTATGAACATAAGAAAAGGGGGTTCATGGGGGACCAACAGGCACCGATTATGCATTGGTAGCTATGTAGAGGGCGCAAGTAGCTATGAGTAGTGCAGTGGGGCTTTAAAACTTAATTTCCCATGATTCTAAATCAAAGAACCCATCATTGAATCATACCTGCCAACCTTTCACTGCAAAAATTAAGAGTTTCTCAAGGAAAAATTAGGAATACAGTCAATTTTGTACACTTTTCACACAGAATATTTCAGAAAAAGAGAGGAATCTAGGGTTCAAAACAGTTAAGTAGCTTGAAGGCCAGAAAAATAAGAATTATTCCTCCAAAACTGGAATGATTTGCAGCTATGTTGAATGAGTATATATCAGTAATAACATTTTACAACAACGTTATAACAATGTGTGTGATTAAAAGAGTCAGTTCTCAACAGTTACTTTATTATCAGATCATCCGGGACCTGTTTCACAAAGTCTCTTTTCAAAGACAAATGACAAAAATCCTTGAAAAATCTGCTGATAACCAATCAGAAGCAAGGATTTCACTAGCTTATAACAAAAACTGTCATTTGTCACTCATGACAAGTTTTGTGAAATGGGGCCCTGTTCAGAGCCAGAAGGGCATTAATTCTGTGTTTAAATTATATGAGTTAATGCCTTTCTGGCTCCACACAGATGAAATGACAATTGGTCGCTGCAACAATGTAACTCTAATCAGTATCTAGAGAGAGAGAGAGAGAGAGAGAGAGAGAGAGAGATACAGACAGTCAAATAGACACAGAGACAGAGAGAGAGAGAGAGAGAAAAAGAGAGAGAGAGAGAGAGAAAAAGAGAGAGAGAGAGAGAGAGAGAGAGAGAAAGAAAGAGAGAGAGAGAGAGAGAGAGAGTATATACTGAACAGTATTTGATGTCCAGCCAACAAGACTTAAATAAAATAGAATAATGCAGAAGCTGAAAAAGATTAAATATTCCTCTAATCTCAATATTGATGTATATAAATGCATCTATTAAAACAGACTTGCAATCAAAAAAGTTTCATTAAAAGGTTAATTGCACAATTGAAATTCTATAAATAATAATACCGTTTAAGTGCGAAAGCCAGCGACACGGCGAGCTCGCATAACGTTATACACGGAATAGATACTCATTAGCAGGGTCAAGGATTTTAATCAGAAAGGAATGATATAATATATATAATCCTATATATATATATATGATTGAGTGTTGATAATTAAAAGTACATCGGGTCAACGTAACTTTTTTTATGAGTGCTGAGGGCATAGTCTCACAGTAGGTGCACAGGTGTATTATATTACTATGTACATGTAGGTCAATTCTTTAGAGCGGGATAGACACATAGATGAAGGGAGTGCAGGACAGAGAGAGAGAAACTGAAATAGAAGAAACATATATAATAGGAGAGAAAGTCTTCCAAGCACAAAAGAGATGGACAGACAGACAAGCAGATAGACAGACAGAGAGAGACCGACAGAGACAGATAGAAGGACCGAAATAAAGACAGAAAGCAAGAGACAGACAGAGGGATAGACAGACGTAGAGAAGGACCAAAAGAAAGATAGTAAGAAAGACAGAGAGAGACACAGAGAGACATAGAGAAGGATCGAAAGAAAGACAGAAAGAAAGAGAGACAGACAGAGAAATACAGGGAGAAAGGAGGAGAAATATTCAGATAAAATGATAAAAGAGAGGGAGAGGGAGAAAAAGAAATATAAAGAGAACATTGTAAAGAAGGGGAGGGAGGACAAACATAAAATGAAGAAAAACAAACCTGAGAGAAATAGAGAAAGAAAATATACAAAAGGAGAAAGAGAGGGAGAAGCAGGAGGCAATGGGGAATAGAGTGTAGAGATCATCAAACTAGAAACTTTTTTATTTTGTTAACCCTGAGAAATATGGTATGAAAAGAAGGAGAAAGATATCTATACATACAATATACATGTATAATCATGCAAGATCCATCATGTATCTTAGTACATGTTGCTTTACAATTGAGCAAATAGGATCACAGAGTCAGAGACATAAATGTTGAATGATAGAAAGGGGTATTTAAAGAGGAAAGCGGAGGATAAATGGAAAAGAGCAGAGAGGGATGATGATAAAGGAGGGGGATGAAAGAGAAGGAGGGAGGATGTAAGAGAAGGAGGGAGGATGTAAGAGTCTTGCGAAGAACCTTGTATTTGCCTCGTCTTTGGAATCTTAGCCTTAGGTCAAGGATGTGGAGGCTAGAGCAGGCAAAGCTCTTGATCCAACCTTGGAATGACAAAGGAGATGGGAGCGAGTGTGAGACAAAAGGAAGGAATATATTGAGAGAGAGAGAGAGAGAGAGAGAGAGTGGGAGAGAGAGAGAAAGAGAGAGAGGGAGAGAGAGAGGGAGAGAGAAAAGAGAGGGGAGAGAGAGAGAGAGAGAGAGAGAAAGAGAGGGGGAGAGAAAGAGAGAGAGAGAGAGAGAGAGATAGAGATAGAGAGAGAGAGATACAAAGGCTGACAAAGCTACATTATAATACAAGACAGTGAAAAAGACAGAATAAGAAAAGAAAGAGAAAGAGTCCGAGAGACGAGGAGATGCAGCGTTCTTTCAAATTCATGTCTGGAGTGAAAATAATTCTGACGATGGTATATCAATGGAATACAGACAATAGTCAAGAATACAGAGCGAGAGAGAAAAAGATGACAGAGCAAGAGAGAAAGAGACAGACAGACAGAGCGAGAGAGATAAATGATACTGCCTTGACTCTTTTTAGGTGGATATGTAGCAAATTAATACAAATTGTACAAATAAATAAGCAATATATAGAGAGAGTGGCGGTGGTGTGGTTATTTTACTTGACTGCTAAGAAAGCATAAATGAAATTGAAGTAATAATCCAGCCAAGATGAGTAGATTATAGGAAGCAGAAATTGCAGCAAGTTGTATAGGAAAGCATGATGAAGACAGAAAAGATGTAGAAATGAATCCGGTAGTTGGTTGTTCAGAGGAATATAGAGGCAGTGGAAGGGGGGAAAGGAGAGAGAGAGTGGGAGGGGGAGAGAGGGAGAAGGAGAGAGGATGAAGGAGGGCCATAAGGGGGAGGAGAGAGAGGGAGAGAGAGGGAGAGAGAGGGAGATAGGAGAGTGGCAGGAGGGGGAGGGGGCACCATATCAAAGATGAAATACATGTACATCAAATCATTCATGTATCTACAATTTACCATCACCAGCAGACAAAAATTATAGTACATTAATGAATGAAAAAAATATTTAATAAGCAACAGTATAAGATCAAAATACTGTATTACATGTACACGCACTTCTACTTCATAAATGCTTGTAAATATAAACAAAAAATAATTCACATCTCCTTCTTTGTCCAGATGTTGAGCCACATGGACAATGATTGATATGGCATGGTCATTTACCAAGAAATTAAAATCGTTGACACTTAATCCCTCTCAATAACTCGTCTTTCTTGGCTACCCCTCCCCCCCCCCCCCCCCATTTAGACTACCAGAATTCATTGCATCGCTATACAAGAATTATATGGCTATACGGTATTAAATTTATTACCTTTTTCCAGTGAGAAAGTCGCATAAAGAAATGTTGGACATGTATATGAATAAAACAATGTATAGTGAAATACATGTTTCATATAAATTTCTCTCGTCTGAACAAGCCATATCGATTTATTCGTTTTATACGACTTTTGTATAAATTCATAATGTCTGAACAAGATTTTAAATAATTTGTTCTTTAAACAAGATTTTTATAAACTGCTCTCATCTGAACAAGAGATTATACATGATTTGTTCTTTATACAAGTTTCAGATGAATTTATCTTGTCTGAACAGGCTTTAAAGAGATTTATCTTACATTAGTCTTGACCTGGTGAGTAACTTGATATTAATAGATGTACATGTGGCTGGTATGGTCATCAATTACATTTTACATGTGAAGGAGGTTAAGCTTATAAGCCTCACATTTCTCAAGAAAGGGATATACTTGTGTGTAGGGTCATTGGTGTGTTATCAAAAAATGATAGTAGCTATATCATTGTGTGGATGGGCAGTAGGGCCTATTTGTGTGTGTGTATTTTAATATGTTTCTATTGAAAGTCAAAAACAGAAACATAAAACACAAGGATAACAAATATATATTTACATAAATACAATGGTAAAAGTCCAGTTACATGTAACATCATGAATAGGGTCTCTCCACATTTTAAAAACAAATTAAAAGGTCAATTGTGATTGTTTTTATTGATTCATCTTTTCTTGGAAGGCTGTGAATCACTGAGTTATTTTGGATAGAATATCAACTATAATTTCAATTCTTTTCAATTTGCAATATCTCTCCTAGCAGATGTAACAATGGAAGTTGATATTTGAGAGTATGCAAGTACAGAACCCAAAACATATAACAGACCAAAATAAATCTTCTGTTAGTTAGTCCACTTCTACAACAGCTTTTTGTAATCTTCTGTTATTAATATTTCATTAACATTTTATATCAGGGAGTATATGAAGTCGATTCCAGTAAAATGGGTTATTTTGGGTTATTCTCAACAGTTTTTAAAAGAAAATAAACTTCAATTCTATTGATATACCAATCAAATTCAAGAGCTTGTCGAGCTCCTTTGTTTGATATTAAATTGATCATGGTAGCACAAATATTTTTGGAGTTATTGCCAGTTTTTAATAATTTGGGGAGGAGGACATTTTCCTTGGAATTGCCCACGAAGAACATATGCACAAAAAAGACTAATCCATGACCCAAACCAAATAGTTGCCACTACCTTCAACATTTTAAACAAAGGTCAAGAACTCACAATATCTACCCAAGTTCACAATAATGTAAACACACCTGGGCTGGGTCAATAGCCTGGTCAAGCCAGTTGGTCCGAGGAAACTGACCATTATCCAACCATGTCCTTGTCATGAGACCCCCTGCCTGCCTGGTCAGATTGACCATCCCTCCCCCTCCACTCAATTCAGACTAGCAAAATTCTTTGTATATCTACAAGAAAATTGTATACATCTGTACAATAAGTTTTTTTTTCTGGTCTGAACTTATATTTTTTTGGTCTGTATTCATTGCATAGCTAGACAAAAAAGCTAATACACAGTACAGCTTTACGATTAGTTTTTTTCTTCAAATTTAAGGACTGAACAGAGAGAATCTGAAGTCATACAGTGGAAACTCATACAGTACAGTCCTGATCATAGCCCAGCGGCAAAACTAGTACTGTAGCTTTAGACAAGGATAAATATTGTATGTAGTGCTATAGCATAATCAGGTACTCATCTACACCTGGGTGGAGAGCGGCAAACATGGATCAATGTCTTACAAAAGGAAGTGAGTGCCAGGCTGGGCTTTGAACCCTTAACCCTTTGATTCTCAGAGAGTCAAGTGAATGAACCACTAAACCACAACACCTATACGTGAGTTTCATACAATTTTTCCTTGTGTGAATGGGCCATGACTGAGTGACCACGTGTATGACATTGGACATCATGGTTATGGTCAGTTCATTGGTCTTGAGTGACCGAATGAAAGACATCCTTTTAGGTCATCCCATCATGGTCCTAGTCTAAAAATACAGGCTCTAATTTGATTATTATTTACCAAAAAGTGAACACTTGCATTGAATATGTATAATCACTAATTCCACAGAACAGCACTTTGAGTTCCACCCTATGCATTTAAAAACGTTTCATTGTGTCTCGTCTTGAAGCCTAACCTAGCTTGACATTGGGAAGCACTACTAAAAGTATGACAGTACAATATTGTATGACGCATATGTTCTGGCCAAAATTGCTTCACAGTCAACCCCAAACTTCACCTAGAGTTAAACAAGAACATATTGGAAGTGAGAAAAGAAAACTTAAAAAAACAAAAAAACATGTACGGTATATCCCATATGTGAACTGGCATTACAAAACTGAATTCAAAATGAATATGAATGTCAGGTTTCCTCAAATGTTTGTGTTACTGCTTTACTCCGATACAGAGGCTATAGCTTTGATAGAGAGAGAGGGAGAAAGAGAGAGAGAGAGGGAGGAAGGGAGGGGAAAAAGAGAGAAAGGGAGGAAAAAAGAGAGAAAGGGAGAAAGATAGAAAAAGACAAAGAGAGACAGAGAGACAGACAGACAGAGAGAGAGAGAGAGAAAACAGACAGATAGACATACAGAGACAGAGAGACAGACATAGAGAGAGAGAGTGAGAGAGAGAGAGGGAGAGAGAGATAGAAATGGATGAATGGATATTGTGTTTAAGAGAGGTTTAGAGAGATTGAATAGTTTATGAAATTTGAGAACAGGTCATATACATGTAGCTTCATCAATGTAGACAAATATTTGTTGATAATTTGACCTTATTTTGTTAATTAAATACAAAGAAGATTATGGACCACAAATGGGATTGTTATCCATGCTATTCATACATTAATTCTAAAAGATGGAAAAATAAAGACATTTATAAAATAGAATAGAGAGAAAGAAAGAAAGAGAGAGAGAGAGATGGGAGAGGATGGGGTGAAGAGAGCCAAATATGCATCAAAAGATACAAAGAGAGAAATAGAGAAGAACAAAGGAATAGAAACAGAATGGAGGAAGAAGATAAATAGATGGAAAGGAGAGAGAAATAGAGAGAAAGAAAGATACAGACAAAGAGAAGAAGGAAAAGGAGAAGAAGGAAAAGAAGAAGAAGGAGAAGGAGAAGAAGAAGAAGAAAAGGAGGAGGAGGAGAAGAAGAAGAAGAAGAAGAAGAAGGAGAAGAAGAAGGAGAAGAAGGAGAAGAAGGAGAAGAAGAAAAGGAGGAGGAAGAAGAAGAGAAGAAGAGGAAGAGGAAGAAGAAGAGGAAGAGGAAGAAGAAGAAGAAAGGAAAAAGAGGATGAGGAAGAGGAGGAGGAACGGAAGGATAAAGAGTAGAGATAGGGAGACTGAACAAAAGAGAAAGGGAGCACAAATTTCATTACCGGAAATCGTCTTTAGAAAAACATAATAAACATAGAGAAATGACATAATTGGCCTGCAAGGGCGCCTGTCAAAAACACTACTCTCGTTTGAAAGGAAGAGCGGAAAATTATGGCTATCATGAGAATTAAAATGAGCAGTTTTGGGAGGAGCGCTTCATTAATTATTTGCAATACTATACACCGAGGACCGGCCTCAAAAACACTGACCTATTATATATGTAGCACCTTGGGAAAAAATACCACAAAAGGAAGGTTGAGTTCAGACAAAGGTGAGAAACATTTCAAAACGCTCATTCCGCCTTCAAAATGAAGCATAAATGCACCCTTAATCTATTAGTTTGCTTTAGAAGAAAGCAGAAATGCCCCTTGAAAAAGAATTGTACTTCAAATACCCTTGATTCAAAATATGACAAGAAAGAGTTAATGTGTGTGGACCAAACAATCATGATAGGGAGATAGGGGAGAGGGAGGGAGGGAAGTAGAAAGAGATCAATGATAATTTTCAGGATTATCCTCGATAATGAATCAAAAGGATAAGACTAAAAGCTCTACACAAACCTTTTTGAAATAAAATTAATTGTAGATTTTAGTTTAACAAACATTTGTCTTTGCATTTTTGTCCAAATGCATAATTTCTTCTTCTAAAATCATAATTCATCTAATTTCTTTTATAATGAAAAAAATATGAAATATGAAAGAAGCGTCATTACTCCTAATCACTGTCATTTCATTCTCTAAACATATTCATACTTACGCACAAGAAGTATGCTAATTTTCAGATTTGTGAAATTCTATATATTCTTGGCTAGACGTGACCCAGACAAACAGGCAGAATAATTTTTGCGAAATTGACCCGGAGGCCTTTGGAGAAAAAAAATATAAATGTCCACCATCTCATAGGTTCTTTCTTTCTGACCTCTCTCTTTCTGCTCCCTCCCCCTCTCTCTGACTCTATCTCCTCTTTTTCTAACTCTCAATTTTTCTTTTCTCCTCTTTCCTCTCCTTATCTCTCCCTCTCTCTCCTCATCCTGCTCTTCTTCCCCCTCTCTCTCTCTCTTCATCTCTCCTTCACATCCACTCCTCTTTCTCTCCCAGTCTTCATCTCTCTCTCTCTCTCTCTCTCTCTCCCTCTCTCGATCTATCCCTGATGAAGTGGGTCAGAGATACCAGCCTCTAGGGCCCAAGGGAGGCGACGGCCATCGTCAGTTTTAATGAAATTCAGTGACGCATGCATACCAACGTCCAGCGGCTTTGCAGGTCAATTCTCTGGCCAATCCGTATTGGTCGTGGGTCAATTTTGACCTCTCGCTCTCTCCCCCACATCCAAGCAATATAAGCTTAATGGAAGAAGTACGTCGAAGGAGACATTAAGAAAATTAGCTGGACATGGTCATATATCATTAGGATACGCATCAATGATAAGTTATTTCCTTCTTTGAATGGTCAGAATGAATCTTGACAGTTTTTTTTCCTCAGTGTAAGGTCAAGACGGATGGAGACAGATTTGTTTTGTCTCATCAGTTTGTCACAATAAAACGTACAATATGCTATCTTCACTATAAACCAGATGGGCATTACCTTATATCATTGTACGGTGGTCAATTAAGACATATGCTCTGCCAATGAATATTCCATGCTCCATCTTGTCCATGACTTAGGGTTAGAGTCAGGCTTGCATATGGATTTAATTTAGGTCTGGGGTTAGAGTTAGGTACAGCGATTGGTCCAGGGGATGAAGTGCACTGACTTTGGTTAGTGTGCATATCAGGGGCCCGTTTCATAAAACTTGTTATCTATAACAACTGCTAAATTTCTTTGACAAATTTGCTCTCAGCCAATCAGATGCCATGATTTCAGTAGTTTATAACAGTATCTTGTGACTTGTTATTGATAACAAGTTTTATGACATAGGGCCCTGATCAACAAGTAACTGACGCCAGAATATGTGTGATGGTACAACCCGTTTTCACAGGGCGAACACTATTCTGATAAGCAACAAACAATGTGTATAGCTACCATTCTGTCATAATGTACAGGTGCAATTGGAAATGAAAGGAAATTGACTCAAATTTCTAAATAATTAATATATCAATGATAATCAAGTCCATTTCTGATATAAAGAATGAAGTAAACAACAAAGCAAAATTAAGTACATCTTTCCAGAAAAACAAACAGATAAATATCTTTTTGTAGAGTTACTCAAATGCAGAAAATATATCCATATCAATGTAATGTGAACAATGAAAGTAAGTGATAACAATTGTTTTAACAACAAAAACAATTGAATCATAGGTTGATTAAGGGGCAAGTATTGTTATTTCTCAAATTACTCAAATGCAGAAACTAAATCCATATCAATGTGCTCGTAAGTGATAACAATTGAATCATATTATAGGTTGATTATGGGGCAAGTATTGTTAGTTCTCATAAAACATTTCCTTTTGGCGTTCATAAGAGGAAGCCTTATTACCTAAAATTTGTTGGTCTGGGAAATTGGAATTTAGAGCTCCCCATCAAAGGTCACAGCCGAGAAATACATTCGGGTCAGTTTTGAAGCCTTGGTGTATTTCTCTTGGTGTTTCTTCCTCAGACGGAATTAAAGGCTGCCCCCAAGTGTACTAATCTTCCTTCATCTTCTCAACTACTAGACTTGACCTCTAGCCCTAATCGTCTCTTCTTCATCTACTTTTAATTCCTTTTGATTTTCATATCAAATGACAAGTCCTCCTGTTTTTGTTGTTATCAAGATCCACTCCTATAAACCCTTTCTTCACTTTCTTTTCACTTCCCTTACACTATTTTCTTGAATCCTATTTCAAGACTGGAATTAATTTCCTAACAAAATATAACTCTCTATTCTTAGTTCATATTAATCCCCTATATTCTCTAATCCCTCTTAATACTAGAATTAGTTTTCCAGGACAAACAGCAACTTAATGTCATCAGAAGAATTGCTCCGAAGATAATTTTCATCCTGTATTTTCAGTAATTTTCTACTCTCCCCATCTTGCTTTTGATTTCAACTTAAAACTGTATTCTTCTTTTTCTATCAAAGTTCTCTCTACACTTCACTTTTGAAAAATTAATGTTTACCAGTTTCATTTCTCACCTCAAGTCCATTGCATCACTGTTCTTCAGTCTTGGTTATTTTCAACACCCAAAATTTCTTCCCCGTTTTCTTTAACACTCAGTGTGCTTCCCACTTCCTTTCAATTTTCATATTTATGTTTTGTTTAGTTTAGTTGTTTATGTGAATTTAGTTTTCCTATTAACTACGAATACAAATAGAATGGTTGGCTTTTCTCCTTTCCATACTCAAATATGGGCCATCGTTGAAGCTCTTCATGAAGTCCTGCAAGGATTATTATCACCAACCAACTCTTCTCTCTCGTGTTTGTTTTTACTTAAGTACTTACAAATTTGACTGGTCAAACTGCTTTGCGAGCGGGCTTTAATGGGCAAAGAAATTGGTCAAGGTAACGTTAGCAGACGGTCGTTCTTTTATTAAAACTTTCATCTGGGTCGAACGTCCGGCCAGCCTAGGTAAGTCACAAGAATAAGCAGACACTTGGCATTGTTGTCGTGGCGTGGAATGACCGGAGGGGCGTAGAATGGCCGGAGGGGCACACTAAATGAGAGGGCTCCGTCTTAGGAAAGAAGACGACGATTCACCACGAAATTGAGAATTCTTGTTTTGCGAGGAGGAAGAATATTACCAAGGATTTGGGGGTCTGACAACTGGGCGCAACGTTTACAGCATTACAAGATGTACAGACGAGGGTTCTACGCCACACACTCCAGGGGGGGGGGGGGGTGTTTCACAAGGATCCTAAGTCGAACTTAACTCTAAGTTGGACTTATAAATTATGAAGAGCCATTTGTAGCCTTAAAATTAAATGATTCCAAAAGTGAAAATTGAAGTATTTTAGACTTTTCGTAAATTCCACATCAAGAACATGAATCTTCTTAATAGAAAATATGAATGATTTGAATCAAAATGTTATGCCTTTTGAAATAACTTTTACAAAATATTTTCAATGGTGCTAACGGCTTTCCATAGTTGTTAAGTCCAACTTAGAGATAAGTTCAATTTAGGATCTTTAAGAAACATCCCCCAGGGACAATTGTTCTACAGTAACCTATACTGAAAGAATTCATAACTTCAAACCTTACTCTAACCCTAAACCTAACCTCAAGCCCATGTAGTTTTTTTTATGAAAAGAAATAATTACCATGGATTTGGGGACTGAAAATAGGGCCCGATTTTCACAATATATCAAGATGCATAGAAGAGAGCTTTACGACACATGCTTTGAAGTAAATTTCTAACATTGACATGATAAAGCCTGGAGAAAAATTAGGCTGTAGAGAAAAATCTGATCACCTCGTGGGGGTATGGGAACCAGTGGATTTGTGTAAATTATTTATACGTAAGCCTACCGTACGTGTAAGAGGTCTTCCACTCATAAGTTAAATTAAGCTCCAATAAAGCTTTGAATAAATTTTAGATGTTAAAAAAGGGACTGGTAAGCATTAATTTGACATTTTTTGACTCTCAGCAGGTGACAATAGTGAGATTTTAAAGTCTTCCTGTTAGTTTTTTTTACTCTCCATGCCAATTTTCTCCTTTCCCATTCTTACTCTCTCTCTCTCTCTCTCTCTCTCTCTCTCTCCCTCTGTCTATCTCTGCATGTCTCTGTCTCTCTCTCTCTCTCTCTCTTTCTCTTTCCTTCTCTCCCTCTCTCTCCTGTTTACTGTCCTGCCATTCAATCAAGTGACCATTGTCCCACGCTTTTTTATAAAAAGACAAAAAGAAGAAGCCAAAAAAAAATCAGCCAATTTTGATATCATATCCCTCTTGACCTGAACCTGTTTACATCGAGGTCAGGCGTGTCGGTTGCAGGATACATAAGCAGTTTACCGATTTCTGTGGGTGTTTTATAAGGAGAGTTTAGATATATGAGCCAGCTATCATGTCCATAGGTGTCTATGTGGGAGGGATGCTTGATGGATTTGTTATTTTGTTTTTGATTACGCAGTGAGATTGTATGCCTCAACAGAGCTGTTTGGATAGAGGGTATGCATGGGTCTGAGGCAAGGTGTAATTTTGAGTCTAAAATAACTTGATATTCAGCTGAAATTAAAAAAAAAAAAGAGGGAGGAAAGAGAGAGACAGAGACAGAGACATACAGAGAGACAGAGACAGACAGACAGACAGAGAGAGAGAGAGAGAGAGAGAGAGAGAGAGAAAGAGAGAGAGAGAAGTGAAGGTCACTTTTAGGGCTATGTCTTCATCATTTGATGTTGTTTGTTGTTACCAGAGTTGAGGGTACGATCTTGCTTAGATGTTAAAATGTTATGGCTACTGCTATTGATGTGGCAGTATGCAGCAGCTACCATCATTAAAACAATGTGTGGTAGATATTTTTACAAGTTAATTTTACCAATTTTTACACTTTGATATTTACAAAAAGATACCTAAATCTGGCTTGCCCAACAATGATGATGCTCCTGTATCTAAGCTTCATACAATATTTTTCTAAGAGGAAATAAACAATACACCTTTATCCAAAGCACTGAATAGCCAAATGGCGCATATGACCTGGATCTTTTTTGAAGGTTGGAAGGCAAATTTGTATAAATGATAGTGGATGTCTAGTCATGATTTGATTTAGAGAATAACACATGGATAATATTACTGGCCTACGGAGGGAAGCTGTGAAGGTTAGAGCGCTGGTGTCATTCAACTTAGATGCAAAGATGGGTGGTAAGAGAAAGAGAGGGAGGTAAGAGATAGAGAGGAAGAGAGAGACACGCAGAGAGACAGACGGACAGACAGTGAAAGATAGAGAGACAGAGAGCATAGAAGAGGGATAAAGAGAAGAGGGTTAAAGAGAAGAGGGAATAAGAGAAGCGGGATAAAAAGAGGAGAGATAAAGAGTAAGATAAAGATATATAGCAATGTGGCAAGTAAGAGGTATGAGAAGAGATAAAGATGTAAGAGAAAAGGATGGCTAACAGGAAGAGATGGAGAAAGGGAGCAAGAGAGAGAGAGAGAGAGAGATGGGGAAAGGGAGAAAGGGAGCAAGAGAGAGAGAGAGAGAGAGAGATGGGGAAAGGGAGAAAGGGAGCAAGAGAGAGACAGACAGAGAGACAGACAGACAGACAGAGTAGGGGGTATATCGTCCTTGTTTTCACGAAGTGACGGTAGTGAGGAAAATCGTAACGCAAAGTGAATGCAATTTTTTTTCACTACCGTCACTTCGTGAAAACAGCGACGATATGAGAGACCTCCAGATAGTGATAAAGAATAGCAGAAAAAGAGGCAATGAGAGATCTGAGAGATAGAAAAGAGGACATGGAAGAGGCCAAGAGAGATGGGGAGAGTTGGTTACTGAGACAGAGGGAAAACAAAGAAAAACAGGAAAGAAAAAAAGGAGATAAGACAGTATAATAAGACAGAAAAACAAAGCAAGAGAATGAGAGTTAGCGATAACATAAGTAATAGATAAAGTGGAAGGGTGAAATCGATGAAATCGATGAAACAATGAAGAAAAGATAACCAAAATGTCCAAAGACATACCCGACTGGTCAAATGCAAATTTGAAAATTCATGACCAAGATGATCAATTGCACAAAAAGCTATAAACAGCACACAGCAGGACGCTGAACAAATAGACAATAAATAGTGAAATAGAGCAACAACAAAAAAGAAAGATGTGAAAAATATAAAGTGTCCAGTGTAAGAAATGGGGGTCAGTTGGTGTGACCTGAACGTTCACAATGTGACCTCATCATCATACAAAGCACCTGGACAAGGATTGAATTCCATGATGAAAGAAGATATTATAATAATAGAGAGGGAGAGGGAGGGAGAGAGAGACAGAGAGAGACAGAGGGAGAGTGGAAGGGAGAGAGAAAGAGAGAAATAGAGAGAGAAAAAACATTTTAAAAGAGGAGAGAGAGAAAAGATTTTAAAACCCCCAAAACAAATTACTAAGTAACTAAAACTGCATACACAATCACAACTACTTTAAAGAACATCCTACATGATCTTAATTTTCCTTCTTTACTGTAAAAATCCAACAAAAAAATGTGGCATTCAAATGCTTGGCCGACTCTTCTGAAGTCATGAACAAACAAATCAAAACTAAATTTCCTAACATTTAGATAGTTTTATCAATTTATCATGATAAAAAATTCTTAACAAAAGGTTGGAGGTCAACATACCGGACTGACATTTATGAAGAATTCAATTGTGCACTTGAAAGGAATCTTGGGCGAAACAGACTCTGACCCGTCCAGTATAAGCTTGACCAGACCAGACCTTTTTTGCATGCACAGACACGGGTCAGTTGTAATGGATAACGAAGGGTCTGGGAAAGGAGACCACACAGAGACCGCAGTCAATAGGCCCTAATAATACTGAACACCTGTAGATAGTCTCTGACACAACCAGAAATTGACACAGCTAGGCTCTGCTCAAGACTTCATGAAATTGTGTTCATGGGTCAAACAAGAGTCTCCATCTGCAGACTACACCAGACCGATGGTCATCTAATCTCGCTCTGACCCAAGGGCTTGACCATTACTGCTTCGTTGTCCATCGCAGGAATGTACAGGTCAAGGATTCTACCCAGATTTAGGCCCAAATTCAAGTTGAACGGAAATTGAAAAGTGGCCATGGGAGTGTGTTTTATATTGATTCAGCCATGCAGTTTTAATTCATTTCTAGTTTATTATTTTACCATACAAAAGTAGAGAACACTGCCAGGAGATTCAGGGAAAATGAAGTGTTTTTAATCCATCTCCTTTCTTTGCTAGCAAAATCTCATATTTTAACGTGATCACAAAAACTTTCAAAAATCAACCTAGGGCATTTTCAAGAGCACCTATCTCCTCCGAGTTAACGTATCTGTAGTTCTATTCAGTAGTCTCTATATAAATTATGCTGTATTAGTAATCTCTAAAGGATTAGTGTTCCCCACACCAGACAAAATACGGATTAAGTGAAGAATATATCATTTCTATATAAAGCCAGAAGGGCATTAACTCTCTGTAAGAGAATATGAGTTAACGTCATTCTTGCTCCAAACAGATGATATTCTACTTTCTTATGACTACAAAAAAAGTTTTAACTCAATGCCTACCACAACTGGGGAGTTTATGAGTGAATTCAGCAGTCAACATCTTAACGGCTTCATAATAGCGTCCAAATATCATATATTCTGTTTTCATAATATTAAACTTGTTTGGTGGGAAAATAATAATACTTCTTGCATAAATAGTGAATTATTTAAACAGAAAGCTTTGTATCTATGGCGATATGATGTAAACAACCTTTTCATTCTATTGTGATAGTATATGTAAATGTAAATCAAGGATGAAAATAAAGAGTTGTTTTCGGAACTCTATGAGAAAGAGCTTTCAATGCATTCTGACCAACCAACACAAAGTCACAAACAAAGTCATAAATAAAGTCGCTAAAAAGTATTGCATGAACAAAAAATGACAATGTCCATGCTCGCTGGAAACAAAGATTTTTAGTTCCACATTATGGCTAACTGAATAGTATGATCCCTTTCAAAAGCTGAAGCCCTTTTTTGCGGCTTGTCTTATTTTTAAGAAGAGTCTAAAGCTAGCTGACCGATCTGGAGGGATGGAATATGAGAGATGATTAAAAAAATGACCACATATGGTCACTTGGTCAATGGTCAAGCAAGCTAGCCTTTGAAATGACCATCTGGTCACTCCATCTCAAATATTTGATCTTGGTATCTCTCTGGCCGTCTCAAGACTGACCCACAGCATCTTAGGTTTGACCTTGCGAGATAATGTGAACTAAAATATGAGGGAGTAAACTTAGACCAAGGTGGATCTTCCTACTATAGTTTAGAGGAGTCAATAGTTTGATTCAGTCCAAACGAACCCCAAATATCTACAAATCTTTTACACATGGAGAAATCCCACTTTGTGCATTTTAGAAAAATCACAGGATAATATCAGATGCAAAAGATGAATATATAGATTTTTTTTTTACAAGTAATAAAATGTAGGTCTCTTAAGCCCATTCACGGGAGTTGTAAAACTCTAGTAAAACACTCCTTTCCCAGGTTTTATCACATTCAAAGGATCACTCATGTTCTACAGAATGTTTTGCGGTAGGGCTCCCTCTCTAGTCATGTGATGGAGCACTACATTCCCCCGACCGACCAGCACGTACAACTCATTGAGAGGTCAACGACAGGCATTGATGAACGCTGGAACCGTCGAGGGCCCTCCATTCGTGACTTGCCCGCTTCAATTTTCAGACGGATACGAGACGACTTTGGTCGTTGTGATCGTAATATTGAAGGTATTGAGAGCAAACAAATAAAGTGTTTTTAATTTTAGATCATAAATGATGATTGTCTAGGGTAGTATAATATTGGTTCCCTTTTTGGTGGGTATTTTGACATTTGTGTTTAATATAACTCCTTGGGGAGATGCAACTTTATATCATTATTACTCTGACTCTCTCTGTCTCTGTCTCTGTCTGTCTCTGTCTCTTTCCCCTCTCTCTCTTTCTCCTCCTCTCTCTCTTTCTTTCTTTATCCATCTCTCCCCCTCTCTTTTTCTATCGCCCCTCTCTCTCTCTCTCTTTCTCTCTCCCCCCCCCCCTTCCTCTCTCTTTTTTGTATCCTCCTCCCTACCCCTCTCTCTCTTTCTCTTCCTTGTTCTTCTTCATACATTTCATCAATTCATATGTTGAGACATTAAATCTTTTTAAAAATATGATGAGTTAAAGGCCTTCTGCCTCTCAGCAGATGAATTAAAGACTATCACTAGGCCTAAAAAAAAGATGTTATATCGTCCTTTAGGTGCCAAAACATGGGTCGGTTGGTCAATTTTTTTTTTTTTAATTTTTTTTAGAAACTTTCTCTCTCTTTGGGCTGATATTTCTCAGTTTTGAATACTTTAATACATACTTTTTTATTCATTAAACATTTTTTCCTCTAAAAAACGGTAAAAAAAACATAACTTTTTATAAAGCCGACCAGATTCCAAGATTATTTTTAGGCCCTATGTTCATATCTAAAGCAGATGATGACATTAAAAGAACAATTTTTTTTAATTTTTGCAGTATCTGGTAAAAAGAAAATGTTGGGGGAGGGGAGGCAACAGATAGAAAAGGGGCGGGGCATTTGGATTACTGAATGAATTGCACCTTGAATGAGTGATCAGAAAAATAATCCTCCCCTTTCCCGCTTCTTCTGAAACGTCACATTTACTTGGAGCTTTCAGACCAAGAGTGTCTGATGAATATGACTTTCGGCCCGACCCTCGTCTCACCCATCGAACCATAGTCTGAGGCTAATCCTTCAAAACCAAAGTCATCACCTGCACTTTCAATCTACCCTTCATCCGCTGAGAACCAGAAGGGTGTTAACTTTGTAAACTCATGCGAGTTAAAGCCCTTCTGACTAACAACAGACAACCCCCTGCCCAACCCCTATGTAGTAAAGCACACATGATTTAATTTAGAGGGAGGTGTAATGTCCGCTGAAAGCCAAAAGGGCGTTAACTCTGTAAACTCATGTGAGTTAAAGCCCTTCTGAATCCCAACAGACAACCCCTGCACAACCCCTATGTAGTAAAGCACACATGATTTAATTAAGAGGGGAAGTAATGTCTGCATAGAGCCAGAAGGGCGTTTAGTCTGTAAACTCATGTGAGTTAGCGCCTTTCTGACTCCGAACAGACAACCCCCTGCCAAACCCCTATGTAGTAAAACACACATGATTTAATTAAAAGGGGATGTAATGTCTGCTAAGAGCAAGAAGGGCATAAATACTACTTATTTCACATGACGTAATGCCCTACTGGCTATAGGCGCATAGCACATCCCCAGCCCATCCTTTAAATAGTAAGAGACTGTAATTCAATTAAGAGGGGGTGTCTGTAATTCAATTAAGAGGGGGAGTCCCATCTGCTTGGTGCTAGAAGGGCGGTAACATTTACCTCTATGTAAAGAGTAGGACATTAACAGCTTTCTGGCTCTCAGCACACGACAGATCCCTAGCCCATCCCCTCTGTAGTAAGAGTACATAATTCAATTAAGGGGGATATATGACAGGACTAATTATGACGAGATCTAGAATAGGGTTGAGGTAATTTCCAGCACAGACAAAGGGGGTTTGATTATTTAATTAAGGACTGTCATCGTGGGTCAAGGTCGGAGGGGATTAGAAGGGGTCATTTTCTGAGAGTGACCATCGCTTGACCATCGCTTATTAGGGGATGAAAGGAAGGTGGACGGGATAGGAGAAGGATGTCTTACTTTAGAGAGGATGAGAGTGATGAGGGAGGGAGAGAGAGAGAGAGGGAGGGAGGGAGGGAGAGAGGGTGGGAGGGAGGGAGGGAGGGAGGGAGGGAGGGAGGGAGGGAGAGAGGGTGGGAGGGAGGGAGAGAGGGAGGGAGGGAGGGAGGGAGGGAGAGAGGGAAAGAGGGAGGGAGGGAGAGAGGGAGAGAGATGAAGAGGGGTAGGGAGAGGGAGAGGGGAGAGGAGAAGGGAGAGAGTGAGTGAGGGAGGGAGGAAGATCTAGAGAGAAAGGGAGGGGAAAGAGGGAGACAGAGATAGAAAGAGAGAGGGAGAGAGAGAGAGAGAGAGATTTAAATAAACTGTTCAAAGTTGGAAAGGAAAGGGAATGCACACAAAGATTAAGAAAAGAGAGATGTAATTAGTGAGCCTGAGGAGAGAAAAAGACAAGAAAGAGTGATGCGACTGAGAAAGGGAGAGGCAGAGAACAAGAGAGAGAGAGGGAGGGCTATAAAGAAAAAGAGAGGGAGGTGTATAAATAAAGAGAGAGAGAGATTAAACGGAAATGGTAAACAATGGGAGAACAATGAACAGAAATTAGACAAAAGGAGAAATGGGAATAGACTCTCACTAAAAGAAAGAAACATAAAAAGAAAATCTAAACAAAGATAGGTAGAGAGCAATTGGAAAAGGGAGAAAGTGATAGATTTCTATTTGATTATTTCTCTTTGTAAACCGATCTGTAAATTTTTACCAGTGAAAAATAAATCACCTTATGGATAATAAATGCCTAATTACAGATGTACAATGAGAAGAGAGAGGCAGTAAAAATCAGGGTTTTCATTAAATGAAAGTACATTTGACATGTCGGCGCTAATAAGAACCGACGAATCCATCACATTCTTATTAGTACGGATTTGTTGCTTGGTAATAGTGATGACGAATTGAGAGCAACATCGTTTATTCCACTGCGAGTAGAAATGTTATTTAACCCTTGAAAAGGTTTCATCATGAGTTCAAGTTAGAAAAAAATCTCATAAAAATGAACGGTCAATAAGAGCCCTCCAAACACTTCTGTGAAGTGTGCAAAATATGACGTAAACTCATTGTAAACTGAAGCTAAATCAAACCAGTCATCTAGATAAAATGTTCCTCTTAAAGCAAATCTCAAGTTACACGTTGCAAGCCATGCCAATCCTTCTAAGTTCTTACTCAAATTAAACTGCCAATCTTCATGTTTAAAGAGAACAAATGCAAATGTCAAATTTTATTATAAAAATGATTTCTGGTGAATAATATTAGACTAGCACACATTTCTAGTGAGGCAAAATATACAATTATGTCACTCTGTAACACGCAGTGTAACGCACTGAAATTAAAACTGACATCTTCAAGTCAAAAAGGAAGAAAGAAATGGGCATCAAAACTGTGAAGAGTTCATTTTCAATGAAACAAGGGCAGTAGGCCTACAGCTTTACATCCCATCTGAGGGACATGTTTCTTCAAGAAAATCCATTGTTTACTACAAAAATACAGCTCCGTCTTGCAGGCTGCAGAATTCATTTATTTGGCACTGGCAAGGGCTGTATATCAATACATCCCACCAAAGGAATGTACAGTCAAACCTGCTTTAGTGACCACCTGTCTACAAAGACCACATTTTCTGTTTCCTTTCAAAATGGTTTCTCATTGAAACATGTACTAAAGGAACCTGTCTACAAAGTCCACATGTTTTGTTTCCCTTGAAAATGGTTTCTTATTGAAACACGTACTAATGAACCTGTCTACAAAGACCACATGTTTTGTTTTCCTTGAAAATGGTTTCTTATTGAAACACGTACTAATGAACCTGTCTACAAAGACCACTTTTTGTGTTTCCCTTAGGCAGTCGCTATAGACAGGTTTGACTGTACTTCCTTCAAGAAAATCTATTTGTTCACTTCTCCCAGCTCATGGGGACCTCTTCTTCCAATCCCTGACCGGCTCCAGAATTCGATCTGTCATTGGAAAGGTTTGGATTCAGATGCAACCGGCTCAGGTGACCCCTGGGTCACAATTCACGACTTCCTGCCAGGTCACGAGATACCTGGAGGGGTCGGCCGGCCGGCTTCTACGGGGCGTTGACTGACGACAATGAGTGGGGATGGGAGGGGGAAAGGGAAGGGAGAGGGGTTGGTGATATGGACAATCCATTAGATGAATCATAGATTGTCCAGAAATCATCCAGAAATCAATGACCAGATAATACGAATGTCCACTTAAAGCCACAACATGAGGCGCTGACCGTACTTTGAGATAATATCACCGGCATGACTCAAATCTCTAGAAGATTTGGGCCATGTAGATTAACGGATTAATGGATTATCAAAGCTCTATATATCGTTCCTGTTTTCACGAAGTGACGGTAGTGAGAAAAATCTGCACACAAATAGAATGCGATTTCCATTCACTACCGTCACTTCGTGAAAATAGGGACGATATGATCCCATTAATTGCTTTCATTTAAAGCACAATACAGATATTTCTACCGTCTATTGAGAACCAGGGCCATGTTTCATAAAACTTGTTATCAATAACAAGTTGATCTACATTTGCCACACTCAACCCAGGTGATGTAATTTGGTACCTGGTAGGAATTAATTCCTTGAAATGCTAGAGCGCCGCAATGGCACCACAGCTAAAGCGGGGGTAATAATCTTAGTTAGGAAGCGCTTAGTGATTCTAATAAGCGCTATATAAAAACTGAGTATTATTATTTATTATTAAGTTACAATAACTGTTAAAAGCTACTGAATTTGTGGGATTTAATCGGCGTCTAGTAAAAACAGCTTTGACGATTTTCTAGCAATCAATTCGGAAGATTAATGCTTTTCGAGCGCAATAACATTCCCTTTAACATAATTCATTGAGACAGAGGAAGTTTATATCATTTTTTTAAAGTGTTTTCTCAAAGTCTTCAAGATAAAGAATGTCTTTGTAAATCAAATTTGCCTCTATGCTCCCAAAATACATTGTCTTGAAGACTTGAGTGATTTCCTGTTCAGATAAATCTTACCCATTAATACCCCCGAAAGACAGCTCCATCTGCTAAGAGAGAGCGAGGAAGATATCGACATCATACAAGATGAAATGCACCAACACCCTTCAGCTCTCAGGGGATCATTCCTTGAAGACAGAGTAGGACAGTCACATCCCCCCTGGAGGAGGGTTTCTCCATTCATTACAAATTACACATAGTGCCCTTTTTGCTCTCAACGAAAAGTTTCTTCTCTCCATAACAGACTAAGGGTGCGTTCAAGCGACACTTTTGCACTCTAGAAACATGGTTTTCAGAGACGTTTAGTTTAAAACACGGTTCTGTTCAAGCTATTTTTTTGTCGGTCGTAAAAATAAACATGTTTAAAAACGCAAACATGAAATGCTGAAATAAAAATGCATTTTGCATGCTAAAAATCGCAAAAACAAGCAGAGATCTCAATCATGATTCTATAACGTTTGACCGACAGTCGACCGTAACATAAACGTAAACACAGACCGAAAGCATGCTGCGAAGTTGACCTATACTTCCTGGGTCAAACTGCACAGTGTGATGAGCAGTGGCTGGGCTTGAAATGAGCGAGAATCAGCGTTGATGAAAAATCGCTCTTCCGCTGTAACCATGTTTTTTAACAGCGTTTTGATTTGTGATTCACGTTTGAGATGCTAGCTTCAAAAAATTGCTTGAACGCACCCTAAATTAGCCAACACTCCTCTGGCTCTCAGGGGGCAGTTCCTTGAAGACAGAGGAGGGAGGGTTACCCCCCACAGAGCCCTCAGAGAGGAAAGTTTCTCCTATTTATGGCAGACTCATCATCATCATCATCACCAGTGTGAGATGCTGAGGGAATTGGAGTGAAAGATGGCACTTGGCCGGGGTCAGCTCTGAAGCAATGGACTAGCCTTGACCACGAGGGACGGACACAAAGAAAGGCATGCATCATCATGACCCTCAGGACACCTTAAAGGGACTCATCAAGATTTTAAAGCCCCAAAGCACTACTTTTAGCTACTTGTGTCCTCCCTTTAGCAAACAATGCCTAATCGGTGACCATTGGTCCCCTTTTTCTTATGTTAATCGAAAGTGACCATGAAGGGAGGTTTAATCCCACCTGGCAAAACTAGTGCAGAGGGGCTTTAAGTAAGGAAAATATATACTGGAGTTTAACAAAATGCAGTGGACCCTCTCTCTGCAAGCTTGCAGGACTTCTGTATGTATTGGCAGCAAAGAAACATAATTGCATGTTCCTAAATTACCTGCTGTATCAACATTCAACAGTATTAGTAACTTCATCCAACTAACATTTGAAATCTGTCACACACATTGTTCAATTTTCAAAGGCATTTATCACTCCTCAATTTAGCAGCACATGAACATAATTGCATGTTCATAATGTACTTGCTGTGTCAACATTCAACAGTATTAATAACTTCATCCAACTAACATTTGAAATCTGTCACACAAATTGTTGAATTTTCAAAAGCATTAATAAATCCTCAATTTGGCAGCACAGGAACATAATTGCATGTTCATAATTTACTTGCTGTATCAACATTCAACAGTATTTGTAACTTCATCCAACTAACATTTGAAATCTGTCACACAAATTGTTGAATTTTCACATTTTTCACAAAAGGAACAGCACAGGAACATAATTGCATGTCCATATTTGCTTGCAGCTAGTACCACCTTGATCAGTCTTTCCGACTCATATTTGCGTTGACCGACTCCAAGAATTATTCAGAAAGAAAAATGGAAAATGTAGCGGGCATTAATGAACTTGGCTTTAAAAATGGTCTTTCTTGCATGATTGCAGTCGTCATGGAAACAGCTCTCTATATCGGCAGAAAATGGTTTTTATTACGTCAACGCACTTGAAAATAGCAAAGCATGCATCATTTCTGGAGGAGAAAGAGCGCGACACAACGTAGGTGACTGATTTTCGAGAACATCAACTATTCAGACGTCTACGATAAAAATTCAGACAAATGCTTATGCTGTAGCACAATTAACAACTAAATTATTCATACCCTTGCCAAGTAATTCAATTTTTGAAGTACCGGTATGCGAAAAAATTGATTTATCCCAATTTGTATTTCTTGAGGATGTGACATTTCATAGCATACATCTAAAAGTACTCAACAAAGGCTCTAATTCAACAAGCCCCTGTTCCCTTCTTGAGTTACAAAAACCACTGAGAACATCAAATTTAGAAGGGCTATGAATAATTCAGTTGATAACTGTATGTCCGGAAATTCATATTGTCTTTTGGAGCCAGAAGGGTGTGGCCTCATATACTTTAATACAGACTTAACGCCTTTATGGCTCTAAACAGACAATATATATTTAATATCCAGGGCCTATTCTTGTTTTATATTTAGCGCACAAAGAAATATCACATTTATAAAGAAACTCACGATACTGATGCATTTAACTGCAATATTAAATTCTTCATCTTGTATCCGAAGGAAATCGAAAGAGGCACAGATCCAGGACGTAAGGGGAATTAAGAGAGGGAATAAAGCAATATTATTTTTGTTCATCCAAAGCTTCAGGCATGCTAAGCTTTGGTTAAAATAAGGAGGGATAGTATTAGCTTAGTTGAGCACTTCCCTGGAGTCCACCACAATAGGCCTGTCCTCATAAGCTCGAGACTGCCAAATATCCTGCTATTTGAACTATCCCGATCGCAAATTATCCAGTTAATTTGCGCCTTCATCAGCCCGAAGTTGCAATTAGCGGGATATTTGGTCGAGATAATCATCCCAAGATATCTTGGGCTAGTTTGCAAAATATCTGAAGACTGGCACTATGCGTGAACGTTGAGCGAAATATCTTGAGCAAATTTCTTGAGCTTGAGTTTCAAGTTTGGAGGTCAAGTCTCAAGCTGATGAAGACGCAATTTGTAACTTTGGGATTATCTCCCAAATCAGAAATAGCGGGCTATTTGGCAATCTCGGGCTGATGAAAACGGGCCTCATGCGGTAACATTACAAAATGACAGTTTTATGCAACAGTCCTCGTTCTCTTTCTCTTCCCCTCCAAAATGAATCGATAATCAGAGAACATTACGACGACGGAATGATGATGACGTGCAGTATCACAAGCACAATCACTCGCCTACGGGGTGCTCAAAGATCGGCAGAGGCTTACCAAATTGTCCTCAAAAGGAACAATCTTCAGGAAAGACGTCTCAAACTTCAAAACGGGAAAACCCCTATCCAATGCAAAGGCCTATCAATTTCTCCCTTCGTAGTGTTGCAAATGCTAAATAAATTACATTCGAAACGAGAATTGAAAGAATTTTTAATGACAATATAATTCTTTACCAAGAACTTTCAACAGGATTTTCTGGTTTCTAATTACTTCTTAATGTGTGATAAATTAGTTTTTAAATAATTTTTTTGATGTAGTAGTTTCTTGCCTCTTACAAAGTCAAATGATTAAAACAAAATTGTGCATACAATTTTTATCAATTTACTGATGTGTGTACAAATGTAGAAATTATTTGTTTGCAATTACTCTGAAGTCTGCGTGAGTTGTGTAATTACAAGTTAACATCATTTCCGTTCAAATCCTTCTACAAATTTAAATCAAATGAGAACTGAGAAGGAAATTCAAGAACATACATGTAACATTCTCTCTCTCTTTCTTTCCTTCTTTCTCTCTCTCTTCTCTCTCTCTCTCTCTCTCTCTCTCTCTCTCTCTCTCTACATATCTTTACATCATATCCAAGAAAGTTCTGCAAAAGATACATTTCTCCAAGGAATGTTTACTGCATTTTGAATGTGGGAGATTTTTGTCCCAAATAATTAAATTGTTTTTCTTATTATGCTGAAATTCACCCATGTGCATTCAAAAGAGAGATCAAGTTTAGAAATATGTACAGATACAAATATGAGGAACGACCAGTAGTTAAGTCCAACACAATACTTACCAATACGTTGTAATTTCATGGGCATCATCATGGTTTTTGTTATCTCGCTCGTTTCCGTCGATAAATTCTGCTTAAATGTCAAATTCAATAGTAATTCAGACACCTAGATCCTATGTGTTGCCCTGATCATATGATGCGCTGCTGGCAAGTCCAACAGATGAAGAAAAAAAACAGGAAATGTCATTTACAAGGCGCTAGCTTGTATATCAATAGTGAAATATCAACATGTTCTTAACACTTTGAGAAACAGCCTGTGTAAATGCCACTGGATTTACAGTGGTAAGCATTCAACTATGCAATGGAGAATGTTGATTTCTTGTGATTGTAGATTTTTTGCAGAGTATTCAGTGACCACAATCGATGTCCATTTCCACTTATCAAAATATGCTCAGCATTTTTTCCTGGTAAGTTTCAAGCAAAGAACAACAGCCCTTGTTGATTCCACTCTCTTGCAATATACCTTGCATTCAAGCGATGTTCCTTTCAAGTACAAAACAAGGCTTTCATACAGAGTCTATATTTTAAGACTGGAAGGCCTTAAGTTTGATCAATTATATCACAAAACTCCTTACTTCACAGAAATTAAATCCCTTCCTTTTTATCAAATAATCATTTCTGAAAGTTGTGACCAAACTGCTGTAGTTTCTGTACAGTGGTAAAGCATCCAGTGTTCGATAATGTCCAGAATGTCTTGAAAATGTAAAGCACAAAACAGAAATATTAGTTGAGGTATGAATTCATAAATATTCTATAAATCGCTTGGACATCAAGATCCAATGTCTGTTAGGGCGACAGAGAAGCAGACATATGATATTCAACTCTATGCCTGGCTCACACCTTTTCTCTTTTAACAGAATTTAATCTAATTTTTTCAAACTGCAAACAGACACCTTTGTCTTGGCTCCAGAATCATAAAACACCACTTAAAGTTTGGACATCAATTCCCAAACAGGAAAAAATCATTCAATACCGTTGCTGTAGAAATACTCTGTTGAAATACCAATCCCGAGATTGTCCAAAACCAGAGAAAAACTGGCAAACAATTTCTCCACTTTTGGGTCAATGAATCCTCCAGTTTTGTCCAAATTGAATGAAAATCAGTGTTTCTTTAAGAAGCAATCCCCAATTTAGTCAACAACGATGGCGTTGGATAAAAAAAGGAGTGGCTGAAAAAGAATCCTTTAGCCTTCCACGGTGTATGGCATATTAAAAATGACCGGCTTCATGATCTAATGCTTGACCACTGCACGAATGAAATAAAGTAGTGACCGCTTCACTGTGGTATGCTGGCAGGCAGGCAGGCTTGACCACTGGATGCAACGTAGGCTTGACCATTGCCAGCAACGTAAGCACGAATGAGTCTGAAAAGCCTGCATTGGTCGTGTACTATTTTCTCAGTCCATACACAGATTCGAGTGAGCACACAAGGAAGGGAAGCACAGCTAGGAAAAAAATAACACACTTTGACCACGACAATGAAACTTGACCACTGCTACTACTAGCATATTTGGTCAGAACCTTGTGGAGAAAGGACAAATCTTATCCTTGGTTCTCTCTCTCTCTCTCTCTCTCTCTCTCTCTCTCTCTCTTCATTATTTGTTACCTGCATATGCTGTAAGGACTTATGTTATTTTTATCACACTTTTGAATTACTTTGCTGTCTCCTGGAATAACTTTGCTTATCTCATTTTTTCTCTGTAATAAACCTTGACCGACAGTGAATTGTCTACAAAGGCTATAATATATTCTCCAGATTTTCTTCCTTCTTCTTCTTTTCTCGTAGGCTAACATGCTTGTCTCTACTTTTCTTCTTCTTTATCCTTTGTATCTTTTTCTCATTCTTTGTTTATCTTACTGTAAAGAATTATCTTTCCTATCTGATATATATTCAATTGTATTAAAGGGATCGTTTAACAATGTTAAATCTGAGATACACGGTCCTACATGTTATCAGTGTCTGTGATATGGTGTAACATTGAAGCCCTAAAAAAACCGCACTTCAAAATGATCAAGAAGTGCCTCAAAAAAGTAAAAATCTTTGAGTGGCCGGTTATACCATACTCGTTTTCCCCAATAGACTGTAGTGTTATGAAAATCTTCAGGCGAACGGTTTTCAAAATTTGTAATTCCAATCATAAATATCTTGATAATCAGACAGGCGATCGGCTTGTAAAAGTCATGGCGTTCCTGACTGACCTAAAGGTTTATAATTATCATTGCATCATGAGCTAAATCCAGAATTTTATTTCAGAATCTGAGACAAAGTTACCGGATCCCTTTAAGTTAAAGTTTGTTCTTACTGTAGTTTTGTTTGTATATACTATACTTGCCAATCTATCTGGTCTCTATCCCTCTCTCTCTCTCTCACTCTCTCTCCCTCTCTCTATCTATCCCTCCTCTATTTTTTCTCTCCCTTTCTCTCTCTCCCTCTCTCTCTCTCCCTCTCCCCTTTCTCTCTCTCTCTCTCTTCTATGTATCTCTCTTCTCTCTCTCTCTCTGCCCCTCTCTCCCTCCCTCCCTCCCTCCCTCCCTACCCCTCATCCCCTCCCTCCCTCCCTCCCTCTCTCTCTCTCTCCCTCCCTCTACACCTCTCCTTCATGCTCCCATTCCCTCATACCCTCTCCATCCATGCTCCACTGCCAGTGGACAGGGTCAGAATTTGGGCCAGGTCAGGTCAAGTTTTTCACCCATATTATTGACACTGGCTGCCCACAAACTGGGGCAAAAGAAGCAGAAAAGAAGAAAGAAGAAAAAATCTCCCACAAAGGGTGACCTTGAGAAGGGAGGTAACTGCAAAGGCTAACCACTCCCTTTTGTGCCTGGGTTGTTTGTACAGAGTGTGTCAAGAAAAAAGGGATACCCAGATATAACCCTAAAGATTGGACCAATCGGTAACATTAGGCGGTGTCACACAGAGGCCAAAAATCCGGATTTTTAGTTATCCAGATTTTAGTTATTCTCTTAATTGCTGTCTGTCACCAATTATCTCATTGAAAATCCTCTAACGAAGCAAGAAAATTCTCCCTTGAAAGGATTTTTCAAGGGATTTTTTTAAGGGATTTTTCTGTGTGACACCGCCTATAGATTGAAGCAAAGAAACAGTGTACTTGGGAAGGGAGGTAACTGCACAGGCTAACCACTCCCTTTTGTGCCTGGGTTGCTTGTACAGAGTGAGCCAAGAAAATAAGGACACCAGGATATAACCCTAAAGATTGGACCAATCGGTAACATAGATTGATGCAAAGATACAGTGTACTTGGGAAGGGAGGTAACTGCAAAGGCTAACCACTCCCTTTTGTGCCTAGGTTGCTTGTACAGGGTGAGTCAAGAAAAAAAAGGATTTTTATAACAATACACTCTATTGAGGGAAATGAGTATGGTAAAACCGGTCACACAAAGTTTTTTTTACTTTTTTGAGGCACTTCATGATCGTTTGAAAGCGTAATTTTGTTTAGGGCTTCAATATTACACCATATCACAGACACTGATAACACGTAAGGGCTGTGCATCTCAGATTTAACCTTGTCAAACGATGCCTTTAACCCTAAAGATTGGACCATTCGGTAACAAAGATTGAAGCAAAGAAACAGTGTACTTTCATGTTTCTTAAGTTTGACACCTTTACAAATGAAATCAATCAATCAACAGCTAAATTAGAAAAGCATGGTTGGTTAAAGTCAAATATGCCCTTGCCCAAGTTTGGAGTGAAATGGATGGGCAAACCAATTTGAATACATTCACATAAATCATAAAGTAATTTATTAAACTATTGAACCAAAATTTGATAAAGAAGATTTGACCCACCCTGTTCACAGTCCAACAAGTCCAACAATCAATATTTATACATGAATATCACATTTTGTTGACACACACTGTACAAAGGCCAAACTCAAGTCCAACCTCAAGTCTAACAATCAACGGTTATATCTGTACATTACAAAGAACATGCATGAATCACCACATGCAAAGAAACTAACCACACATTTCACGCATTTCTCAAATGATTTATTACAAGGATTAAACCGCCCTGTAACACCTTTATGGCTCTCCGTAAGTAGTATTGGAAGAAAGTGTGAAATATGAAAGGGGTAAGATGCAAACAAAGGCAATAGATATTAAGCTGATAAAAATGGATAAGTTCTGAATGTAAATGTTTTAAAAAAACAGGCCACAAGCAAGCAGGCAGGCTCGGTAAATAATTTCCTTGGGGCAAGAAGGATGTAAACTATATCCTTTAACTCTGGGTTAATGTCTTTCTGGTTCTTAACATAGATAAAAAAACAGTCCTTTTCAGGACTATACACACCCTCAAGAAAGATAACCGCAAGTCCTTTTCAGGACTCCTCAATCCTCTCTCTCTCACATGGTGCACCCGCAAGCCTACTGTATAGATAAATGTACATGCAACAATCAAATGAAATAATTAAAACCAGAGTGGCAATCCATAAGGGAGACTTGAAATAGGTTTTAAACCGGTTCAAAAACAGGATCAAAACCAGACACATTTTACTCCAAAAAGTGACAATTCCGGAGGAGAGGGAGCTAGGGGGGGGGGGGGGGGGGGGCTGGAAACTTGGTCCAATTTCAAACGGGAAATGGGGCTTTACAACTTTGAAATTGAGGGTCAGCGTCTAGATCCTCAACCATGTGCTGCCAATTTGGTCGGTCCACCTTGAGCATGGTCCAAAATAGAAAACTGGACATTCCCCTATTCCTGTCCACTCTAATCAGGCCATGGCCACAGGAAGGCGGCCCTGAATAACTGACCACTGCTGACCACTGACATGAAAAACAGCAGTCTGAAAAGTAGTCTGGAGTTCTAAATGTAGACAGGACAGGACACAAATAATAGAACTCTCATTGACTCACATAGATCACATGATATTAATAACATGAATGTATTTCATGGAGAAAAGGCAGATACCTGCTCAATGACTTACGCAGAAAATATTGATTTTGTTTTCTATTTTTTGTACGGAACCAGAAGGGCATTAAGTCATCAGGGTTCGTACACTTACACACTTTAAAAATTCCATGACTTTCCATGACTTTCCAGAGCACGATAATGTAAATTTCCATGACCATTTTCAATGTCGAACATGTCTTAATTTAAAGCGTACAACTATATATCATCGCAATACTGGGAAGCAAATCACAAAACTATAAGACGCACCCCTATTTCAAAGATCACTGCAAGTCATTTACGCACACAAACATCTTGCATACAGTATGAAAGACACAATAGACACGATACTAGTAGGTCCTAAAGATATTGAGTGTAATTTATTACGAAAAAGGTCCTGTGAACCACAGATTTTACAAAACGTTTTTTCCTTTGTTCACAAGACAAATTAAATGCCATTTTAACAAACATCTTGAAGAAAAAAAGAATTTCTCTGACTTTCCAGAAGAAATGGATGAATTCCCTGACTTTCCCTGACTTTTTGCTTCTGGAAAAAACATTTTTAAATTCCCTGACTTTCCAGAAATTCCCTGACCCGTACGAACCCTGAGTCATATTCCAGTACTTTAACACAGATTTAAGCCCCTTCTGCCTGGCTCTGAAAAGATGAAGTGTGTAATGAAAGAAAAAAGTGAGATTAACAAAACTTCTGAGTTTCAAAAGCAATTACAGGAATTCTCATCATCACACACTCTGAATAACAATAGAATCACATACATCATTCATCAGAACAACGCAGGTCATTTGAGAGCAATTCTATATTTATACACTCTAAAACCTCAAATGTTAAATCAACATTCAAATGGGCAGAAGAGTGATCGACAGTGTTTCCTTTTCATAATGATAGATTAACACTTTTACCATGTTGGATTCAACCTTTATGATGATGGACAAACCATGTTAAAAGCATTAATCTATTACTTTGAAAATGTTTTCACTCCTCAACACCTCCAATATATTTTTGCTACCCATTGTCTTTTGAAAAAAAAATTCAACATGAATATTCCAGAGTTAAATCTAATCATTGATTAATGAAAAATGGAAACACATAAACACTAATCAGCGTAGATAAATTTCAACACAATTATAGGCTACTCAAAAAAAAGTCTTGTTTACTGTTACTTTTCGGAATGAGTTTTAAAAACAAATTTCCACACAAAGTTTGATAGTACTGCTATATACATGTAGCTTTAATTAATGACAATGGACCTTAATAATTCTGCCACATTCAATCTTGAACAATGATCAGAATTATGACTGTTCTATCGACTATCTATCAGGTGAAGGTTCTTCTATAGATAGCAGATACCAAAGTCCAGGCTTCCTGCACTTCCTAGCTTGTAATGATCGTCCGTTCAGCGCCAGAAGGGCGTTATACTCGGTGTGGAAGTATGTGAGCGAACCACCATGTGGCTGCCAAAAGATTATATAATCTGTTCAGAGGTACAGTGAAACCTGTCTATAAAGACCACTCAAAAGAGAAAATAAAATAATGTCTGATTGGAAGATGATTGTAAGAGGGGAGGATGTTTATACACTTCATGGCCTAGGAAAGGTCGATCTTTAATATCCAGTTAACAACATAATAAGATCAGAACATAATACAACAATGGTAGGTTCAACATACATTGTACATGTACACCTTCACAATGTGACTCATTTTTGATAAATTGTCACATCAGTACGACAGATATAACTCTGCATTTTACAAGTTTTCTGCATTCCATTGTCACAGACTGTCCATATGCTTGATTCTGTACATTTACAATGATATAAGGCAGGGGCATATAATTGTGACTCATTTGCATTTCATTGTTACATCAGTCTGTTATAAAACACTCTGCATTTTACCCTCAAAACAATTGTGCTTTATATCATCATAGACTATAATTCTGTTCTAAGTGAATACAATTCCAATTATTCTTCTGTTTCAAAACAGATGAATTATAAATTTTATGACAGGGAAATAATTCCTGGTCGTTACTTATTAATTTACATATCAATTGGTCAGGAATTACAGTCAAGGGTCCTTTACTAATAAAGCCATAAAAAGTGAGGGTCTATTATACATGTATAATAGTTATAGAGCCAAGAGTTGGGTGGGTTCAGCAGTAGCCTACAGACCATTTTTTTCCTCGTCCACATATTCATTTTTTCCTTCTAATTTTCTATCTTGTTTGCATCTCAAATTCTCATTTGAGTCTGGGTCAGGGCCACTTGACTATAAAGTTTGGTTTCTTGTCAAGTTATGTTATTGAGACTCCAACTCCAAGCATTGCAAGCATACTGGAGATTACTCCCAGACCTCTGTTTTTGGAATGCCCATTATTACTGGGGTCTAGGGGGTGGTGCCCCTCCCCCTACAAAGGAGTAACATCAAATGAATAATACTAAAACGACGATGAATTGGTCTATGATTAACTGCAATCAACTTGAAATTTCATAAACTCATTTTCACTGTTATCCTGGGATATAATTCAAAGTTATTTGTAAATTGTTATCGACTATTAAATGAATTCTTTACCCCGCATTTTCTAGATGGATTAACAGTTTGGCCCCAAAAAGAATGTTACACTTCCTGGAATTAAAACTGGGCACATGAAAAGTGAAGTTTGATAACATGAAATTCTGTTTATAGCAGGATACACAATGAAAAATGACCTACAGTTGTCATGTATGAAATAAATCATCTGCTAAGTCTAATATCATGAATTTGTTAACATCCCGATAAGCAATGAAAAACGACCTACAGTTTCAAAATTGTCTCATTAAATCATGTATGAAATACATCATCTGCTAAGTTTGAAATCATGGAATTTGTTAATGTCAAGAGAAACAATGAAAAATGACCTAAAATGTCATAATAGTCTCATGAAATCAGGTATAAAATACATCATCTGCTGAAAAGCCAAAAGGGCACTAACCCATATATTCTGATAATACTAATAATCATAATACACAGGCTAAATGTCCTCCTGGGTCTCAACAGCCAACATGTTTGTGAACTTGATGTCAAGTCTGCCGTCTCACTTCTGTGAACATTCAGTGACCCTTTGACCGACCCTGAGGTCAAATGACATCATCTACAGTTTCCCTAACATTACGATTTCTATTCAAAGGCACCCCCACAAATAGAAAACAGAAAAGTGCCATACAAAGCGAGGTCAAATTCCGAGTATCGCTTGAACCACTCAATTCTTCTCTTAAATCAAAGATTGTGACTTTTCATAAAAGGGATACAAAGGCTTGTGAAGACTGACATAAAAGTTGTTTCGATCATTTAAATTTTTCCCACGTAAGTGCTCTTTTCATGGTGTCCTTGAAGCAGAGTTAATTATGATAATTCCATGAATTTATTTGCTCTGAATCTGCTCTCTAGTTGGCAACAATATTATATTGTTTCTAACATGATGTAACCCCCCCCCCTTCCCCCACCCCACCTCTTTGTCACTCCCCCTTTACTTTCTGTATTCCCCTAAATCCATCCACACCCTCTCCAATTCCTTCCTCTGTCTGTTTTCGCTCCTCCTCTCTTCCCCCTAATTCTGTTTCCCTCTCAGTCCGTTTTTCCCTTCATTTTTCTCTCTCTCTCTCTCTCTCTCTCTCTCTCTCTCTCTCTCTCTCTCTCTCTCTTCCCCTCTCTATCTATCTCTCTCTCTCTCTCTCTCTCTCTCTCTCTTCCCCCTCTCTCCCCTCCCCTGCATACCCATCTGTCTCTTTCTCTGTCCCCTCCATCTACAGCTCTCCCTTCATCTCTTTCCTATGACTCCCACTGCCCATAAAATAATCTTTCAGTCTCTCTATAAAATAACATAAATTCATGGAATGATCCAAAGTAGATCTGAATGTATTACTTTCAGATATCATGAAAAGGTCAAGGACGATCCATGTCATATTACATTTTACGCTACGGTAATCATAAATTCCATAGATCTAGAGTCAATTAACAAAGTCAGATCTATACATGTAGACAATTTAACAGCTGATCTTTAGAAAATATTATAAGATGATGAAGCGGATCCTAATCAAATGATTGGTTTAGAGCGTGCATGTGACCAGGCATTTATTTTGCCTAACACAACATCATACTAATGACCGGTCATGTCACTAGTAAATACTTATGACTCGTCATTAGTTAAATCATGTTTTGGAACATCATTTTATAAAACAAATAAAACATCATCTTATAAAACAAATAATACACAGCATTTTGTTTGACTATCACCTCGGGCGTGTTAGACTGTTCCATGAGTACCTTGTGTGCGTAATTCTTACTAATGCCCTCACTGCTGTGTATTATTTGTATACTTATTACTAATGACCAGTCATTAGGACTTTCCAACAACCAGTTAATACGCTTCATGACAAATAAATGCCTGCTCACATATCCACTCTCTAGGGTACAGCTGTATTGATAGTCCTTACCAACGCCTTTGATGATGTATATTATTCATACAATATATACAAATTATAGCTAGCTATTAGTAAACACTTTGAAGATGATTCTCTATTTTCTCAGAATTCACAGCTCAAAAACCAGCAAGAGCTTCTTTGTATATCAATAAGTATACAATATCTGTTGCCTCAAGAAATAATGCCTCCGGCACCATCTTTGTGGGTGGAGGCACAAAACAAAACTCCTTTGAAATGTATGAGTAATTATACCTTTTCCTGGTAAAAGAATTTTGTTGAAGCACCTAGTTTCTTGGAAGGAAGAGGTCAAACTCCTCTCCCGTGAAAGTCATTTTCTTATGCATTTTTTCTGTTTTTCTTGCTTTCAGTGTTGTTGTTATGAATTTCAATTACGTAATTTAACCCGTTGACTACTGAATTGTATAGGTCCCATAGACTTAGCACAGGGACCACCAGGTTCCCGTAAGCAAAGGGTTAACAGAGTAAATGCCCTTCTGGCTCTGCACAGACAATTTTGAATAAGAAGGAAAAAACATTTATTTCTCAGAAAATGCAGGTCAAGGACTTTGAGTAGACTCTATGAATTATACTGAAAGTCAACACTTCATTTTGCCATAGATCATGTATGATTGATATTTCAAAAACATTTCTAAGAAATACAGTGTAAGCAAGTCAGACCCATTCAATATGTTTTTTTTTCTGTAGAAAAACATACTTGACATAACTGATTTACATTCTGTAAATGCCTATTTTCATTTACGGTAGTATACAAAAGAGAGAAGGAGATAGATAGAGAGATGGAGCAGAGAAAGAGAGAGAGAGAGAGAGAGAGAGAGAGAGAGAGAGAATGAACAGATAAATGTGGAAATAAAATTATTCTAAAATTGTGTTCATGAAAAATTTCTCTGAATTTATATAAACATAAGAGCAGCAATATGTTTCATAATTTCATTTTCATATGCTTTAAACTATGAATGCCCCGTTCTCCATCAATATCTCTTTAATTGACCCTTGCCCAGCTTTTTTCTACATTATGTATAATTAGAGTTAAAATTAATTGATATGTTTATCCCTAATAAGACACTTAATTTTATCCCATTCTCTTTGAATGTTTACATATTAAATGCAAAAACTTACACAAACATAGCTTCCTAGACATTAATTTCCTGGACAGAAACAGGAAACAAATTTTCAGACTGGCATGGCCATGTTTTGACCAGAGAGTGACCACTGCATGGAAATGGACATTGGCTGGACAATGGCCATAGCAATGGCCTTGGCCTAGCTCCTTACAACTGACCAATGAGAGAGCAGCTAGCCAAACAAGTCTCAGATGCGGGCTGCTGGGCTCTTTCACACGTTGCACAATGTTCAAGGAAGTTTTGGAAGGGTGTCAAACAGGGCATTCACACAGGAGAACATTCACACAGATTATATATTTAAAATAAACCTTAAATACTTCTGCTGAGAGTCAGATGGGCCTTAATTCATATTACGTTATGGCTCCAAACTTACTTTGAAAAGAATATTTTATAAAGATTTGTTCAATTTTGTTCAATTTTGCGTTTTGAAGACAGACATTCATTCTTACATTATTGTATTTTTCTTTCTTATATAATGTACATGATTCTTTTGTCATGATGTAATGTGTTCCCTAATATTTTGAAGCGCCTTGAGCATTCAATTAGAACGGAAAATGTCGCTATATAAATCTCATGTATAATTATCATCATTAAGAAACAACTAAGGATGGTCAGCTCATACCATATGTTTAGTGTCACTACTTTCTGGAGATATACCCCATTTTGTTCTGGTCTGAATGAGGAAGGGGATAGTTCAAGGAGGTGGCATCACCTTGTACCGTGGGAACCAGAAGCTGTTGGTTTCATCACTTTTCAGCGTAAAGTATGAACTCTATAGGGGTCTTTTCACACTAGAGAGGGAAAAGACGCATCTTGACGTTTTATGTACATCTATGTACGATTATAATATGTAGAGGTGTTGCAGACGAGTGGTTTCTAATGGCTTAGATCTGATTGGAAATCCTATGCTGAGAGCCTGAAGTGAGTTAGCTCCGATCTTTTTTTTTTGGTTTCAGCATCCTCATGCCTCTCTGCCGGCAAAATTACTTTTGAAATATTCCTCCAATATCATATTGAGATTAGCCAGAAGGTTCTTAGATAATTATAAACAATCATGTGGAGCTTCCTGACTTACGTTACATGCCCATGAACAAGCGTCTATTAGTCTGGGTCAGTGCTCCTCTTCACACGAATGAGATATCAGATTTATGCAGGTACTGGTCAAGTTTTGTCGGCTGCCCGCAAGAAGGTACTCTTACAGAGTATAGCTCTGGCCGCCTTCTTGACGGCAGTCCATAGTTTTACTAGCAGGGAACATGATATCTGATTTGAAAACCCAATGCTAAGTATGGCTCCAAATAGACTATATTAATGGGACTGCATATTTCTATAGTGCTCAATTGACTCATATCCAGCACGCCAGGTGCTTAAGGTGCTTATAAGGTGCTCCACTTTTATCACAGTTAAAGCCCTGGGGTGTGTTTCACAAAGATACAAAGTTGAACTTGTCTCTAAGTTGGACTTTTGTAAAAGTATGTTGATTCAAATCATTCATATTTTCTATTATCAAGTAGATTTTATGTTCTTGATGTGGAATTTATAAAAAAAAGTCTAAAATACTTGAATTCAGGCTTTTGAATATATTTAATCTTAAGACTACAGATGGCTTTCCATAATTTTGAAGTCCAGCTTAAAGTTAAAGTCTGACTTAGGATCTTTGTAAAACAACCCCCAGGACTGTTTGGACTATTTTGAACTAGTGTGAAAGAACCTCTCTGTCTACTTTCATTACTCCAATTTGTGATCATTCGTGCCAAATTCTCGCACGATTCATGCCACGGATACACAGTAATGCAATAGCCATTAACACAAATATGTATTCCATATAAAACTTTATCCACTGATGAGTCTAGCTCTATTGATCTATTCACACGTACACACATAAGCGTTCACTCATGAACATTTCATCATTATCACTAAGCTATTGGAACTATGACAATTTAGTGATTTTCTCATGACATTAAAGGAAAAATGATTTGGGGAGGAACTTTGATAAGAACCATTATAATTTTCTCTGGAAAAATAGTTTATCTTAGAAAAATATTCAATTTTTCTTTTGATGAACTGAACCTCATATTGATTGGATCAAGGTTAATTTTAATCCAGATTAACTTTAACCAAGACTGACTTTAATCCAGATTACTGCCTTGTGTGAACTCCCCTGTCCACAGATGGTCAACTGCCAGGCCGTGCCAAGCAATGACCATCCCCTGACCAGCCTACATCCTATTCATCACCACCACTGACCTGTACTATAATGACCACTTCGTAATTATAAGAATCGCTGTATTATTTTGACGACCATGTTTGCAGAAACGATTAGGAACTTTACTTGGGACACAAAGGCTCGCAGGCCAATCGTCATGCTATTAAGAACGCATTGCTTGCATTTTTATCAAATTACACCAAATTTACGACATTTTTGTGTTTTAATTCCGTCAATTTTCTTTTGAATTCCTTTGAAGGGCAAGGTGGGGGTGTCCTCAAACAATGGCCATGCTAAAAAAGACCTTTCTATTACATAACACAGGATCAAGCAATGCACATTTGTACAAGTCTATGCACAATTTTTTAGCAAAACTCATCAAACTATTAATAATGTTCACTTTTAATTTTCAAAATAATATAACAAGGAATGTGTGTTGATATTGTCAAGTCGTAATGTGGCCTCTCTATTAAATCATAGAGGGCCAAGTGACATAATAATAATAATAATAATGATGGTGATGATAACCCTGTATTGTTTGTTTTCAAGTTTACATGTCAGCTTTGTTAATGCTATTATTGCTATTATTATTGTTATTATTATTATTGTTGTATTTTCTTTGTATCCTCGAATGTATTTATATATTGTTTATGTTGTTTGTTTATGTACGTCACTCGCCAGTGGAGGACGAATTTCTGTATTTTTTTAAATCAGACAATAAATTATCTTGAATCTTGAATCTTGAATCTTGAAAATATAGCTTACAAATCCAGAGAAAATTGAACAAAGTTTAAGCACATCTCAACAATTAAGGCACAAAAACAAAAAGAACCATATGGAAGATACTTGGAGTTCTGTCAAAGAGTGAACAAAAAGATTGAAGTTGCATTTTTATATTTTATTTCACAGAATGTCATAATGACACATCAATTAAGAACAACAAAAAATGAAGAAAAAAAAGAGGGAAAAAAATGTCAGCTGCTTCCAGACTCTATAGATTACATTCATAATACGATAATCTCAAAATAATTGCATCTTTATCCAAATGGTTTCCCCCTGTCTGCAAATACTGAATAATCAGATAGTTTCCAGGTCTGGGAATGATCAGTTTGACTACAGCTCGCAAGATTGAAATAGATTGTCTTTTTGCTAATGTACTTTCTAATGTCTTTCTCCATAAACCTCTTTCGTTTCATAATCACCATAAAAGGGTCTTAACTGCATATAGCAGTTATGACTTTATATCATACATTGTATATCTTTTATAATAAATAATAATAATGAAAACGTTACTTATAAAGCGCTTACCACTGAAGTCTCTAAGCGCTAAATTCGCCAAATTCCCTCCATAATATCCACCCACCCTCAAAATTATGTTATTTGAGTTATTAGTTACCTTCTTTGAATTGTATTCAGTTGCACACAGCGCCCCCTCCAGCTTCACGTTATGTTCAAAGTTTGGATGCATACATGTGTTCTCTCTGTATTTTGATTCTTTTTTGTCAAAATTCTACGATTTTTTCCTCGATTTCAGTTGTTTTTTTCCCTCAAATTCCCTGACTTTTCCTGACAATCTTCTATTTGAGCAAAGGTGATTCCATGAATTTTCTTTGATTTCAATTTTTTTCTCTAATTCCCTGACTTCCCCCCCCCCCCCCCGACTACCTTCTTGTTGATCCAATTTAATTCCATGATTTTTCCTTGATTTCAGTGATTTTTTTCCTCTAATTACCGGACTGCAAAACTGGTGAACTTAAAATATATTTTCCCACTTTTCCCTCATTTCAAGGATCAATCAAAAACTTCCCTGTTATTGGTCTCATAGGCTGATTTTCTCTTTGGATGACCCTAATATAGTTGAACCCAACAGAAAATGCTTCTGCCTAGGGTACAAGTCCATTTAAGAGAACTGATACTGTGCTGTCATGGTCTGTTCAGACTATAATGAATTTATACAAAACTTGTATAATTTTGTTTTTAAAGAAACGTTTGATAAAGAAACGTTATTTAAAGAAATGTAGTATAAAGAACTTTTTTTTTGAGAAACATTGTATAAAGAAACGTTGCATAAAGAAACAGTGTATCAAGAAACGGTGTATCAAGAAACATTGTATAAAGAAACGTTGTATAAAGAGACGGTGTATAAAGAGACGGTGTATAAAGAGACGGTGTATCAAGAAACATTGTATAAAGAGACGGTGTATAAAGAAACGGTGTATAAAGAAACATTTTATAAAGAAACGGTGTATAAAGAAACGGTGTATAAAGAAACATTGTATAAAGAGACGGTGTATAAAGAAACGGTGTATAAAGAAACATTTTATAAAGAAACGGTGTATAAAGAGACGGTGTATAAAGAAACATTGTATAAAGAAACGGTGTATAAAGAAACGGTGTATAAAGAAACATTGTATAAAGAAACGGTGTATAAAGAAACGGTGTATAAAGAAACATTGTATAAAGAAACGGTGTATAAAGAAACGGTGTATAAAGAAACGGTGTATAAAGAAACATTGTATAAAGAAACGGTGTATAAAGAAACGGTGTATAAAGAAACGGTGTATAAAGAAACGGTGTATAAAGAAACGGTGTATAAAGAAACATTGTATAAAGAAACGGTGTATAAAGAAACGGTGTATAAAGAAATGGTGTATAAAGAAACGGTGTATAAAGAAACGGTGTATAAAGAAACGGTGTATAAAGAAACGGTGTATAAAGAAACGGTGTATAAAGAAACGGTGTATAAAGAAACGTATAAAGAAATGTAGTATAAAGAAACGTTTCAAGAAACGTTTTCTAAAGAAATGTAGTTCAAAGAAACATATAAAGAATTTTTTTATCAAGAAACATATAAAGAAACATCATTAAAAAAACTTTTAAAGAAACGTTGTATAAAGAAACGTTCTGTAAAGAAACATATAACAAAATGTTGCATAAAGAAACATTGTATAAAGAATCATTATATAGCAAAAAGGGTGCACAGACATTCTTGATAAAGACATTAATACAAGAAAAATGTAATTACTTATCGTATAGTTATACGATTCTCGTACAGGGTAGCCATACTATGAATTCCGGAGCGGCTGGGTTAGTGTATAAAGAGAGTCTAGGCTCAAATCCTCAGATTGATAACATGATATCCTTTCTTTAAAAAGGAGCGATTCCTCACGAAATGAGAATCCCCTATTGAGTCTCCCTAACAATTTTCTTGCAAAGACTACAGACAATGTCTTGAAAAGGTGCTTTACCAATGAGCTCCATTTCTCAATTAAAATTTTGCTTGGGGTTTGTAATGGTCAAGCGGTTGAAACAGTCGACTGGAAATTTGAAGGTTGAGTGTTCTAGCCATGGTAGGAGTAGTAATAGTAGTGGTAGTGGTGGTGGTGATGATGGTGTTGGTGGTGGTGGTGGTGGTGGTGGTAGTGGTGGTGGATTTGGATTTCAAATATGGCACAGGTCAGTTATATGTACCCCTGTGCTATAAGAAACCAAGGATTCAATGATATGTACAAACGAATCTACAGTAGATATGAAACAAGTTTGTTTTTTTACTCTGAAAAGTTTCCAAAATCTGTTTGTAGAAATGATAGTGAAACATTAATTTCCAGGTTATTATAGTAAACAATATATCTGGATGTCTATTCCACACATCCTAGGCTAGATTTTATGATAGGAAAGTTAGACGCTGCTTATAAATATCGGCTTGCATGGTGATGTAGATATACAGTAGGTTTACGGTTGCAGTTATCTAGATATATGAACTTAAAGAGAAGGTTGAGTTCTGGGAAGAGGTGAAAAATAATTTATGAGCATTATTGTATTATGCAAGTGTGGAAGAGCATCAGATAAATCATGTTCCTTGAAATGCATGGCTCTTCAAATGCCTTCATATTCTAAATATGGCATGTAACAGCATTAAAATAGGGACAGATTTTTATGCCACATGTTCGTGTAGTCCCATATACATCTTTCTGTGTACAGTGCTTGTAACTTTTCCAAGACTGGGCCAAGTTTCTTATCATTTTGATGATTCCAGAACCTTGCAGTACGCACCAATACTCATATGCTAGATGATCAACCTCTTCTGATCGATTCCACACCGTTTCTTTCACAATACGATGGCATGACCAGAACTCAACTTTATCTTTAAAGAAAGATTAGGTTTCATGCCAGAAAGGCATTTTACAATAAATCAAGTAAATTACAGTCACTTCCTTTGCTTCGATAAGTAAACGGTAATTGCATTGATTATGTAAATGGTAAACATATCATGGTTCAGCTCTTATTACCATTTCAAACACAAAGGTTTTCCCAGGTGAAGTTCCCTGGGGAAAATCACTGAATGTTTCGACCTCAATTGTCTTGGTAAGCAGAGGAAATACATGAGCACCTTTCACACCGACTTTGGTTTCCAGGGGAAGTTGCTATCGGTTAGGAATCTCACAAATGATGAGCCGGAAGTAAGGTCTACGGTCTGATCTCAAGCTAGAGCATCTCCATGCTTGTGACGATGTACCCACTGTAGATTACAAAACACCGGTCACAGTTGATCCCATTTTTTGTGAATGGGCCTTTACCGAGAAGCACCAATCAGTTTAATATCAGAAGATCTTCAGGCTAGTGATGACACACCCACTGTCAATACCAATACACCCACAATGGTTGATCCCATTTTTTGTGAAGGGGTCTTTACTGAGAAGCACTGATCAGGTTCATATCAGAAGCTCAAACATCGATCTTCAGGCTAGTGATGATGTACCCACTGTAAATTACAAAACACCCACCAGGGTTGATCCCATTTTTTGTGAAAGGGCCTTTACTTGAGAAGCACTGTTCAGTTTAAAGGTATCGTTTAACAATGTTAAACCTGAGATGCACGGCCCTACATGTTGTCAATGTCTGTGATACGGTGTAATATTGAAGCCAATATTGATTTCCAATCATAAATATCTTAAAAATCAGACAGGCGATCGGCTTGTAAAAGTCATGGGGTTCCTGACTGACCTAAAGGTTTATAATTATCATTGCAGCATGAGCTAAATCAAGGATTTTGTTAACGAATCTGAGACAAAGTTACTGGATCCCTTTGATATCAGAAGCTTGAAAATCTCCAGGCTAGTGAAGACGCACCCCTCGTCTCCGCTTGAGTTGCCTCCGAGTCGTAACACGACTCCTTGCTCCCGATGCCTGCTGATTGGAAGATGCAGCATGATATGCACAACAGTAACCGCAAAACGATCTATTTCGGAAATTAGATTCACGATTATTCCTCTGCCTGCGTATGCACAGTGTACTTGGCTGTTGTGCAATTTGTCTTTGTTTCTGCAACTTTAAAGCCCATATGCACTAGTTTAGAATGGAGGAATTGGACCTCCCTGCAAGGTCACTGGCAGGTGGTTATCTCATCAATCAGCTCTCAATTAACATAAGAAAAAGGGCATCATGGGGGATCAACGGGTTCGCTTCGGCATTGTTGGCTGTATAGAGGGCACAAGTAGCTATACCGGTAAGTAGTGCAGTGGGGCTTTAGATGGCAGAGAATGTTGGGAGGCTTTGAGGGGATATCCCTAACTTGTGTCAGTTTCTCTGTCAGCGCTATACCTTTGGGACTCGCTCCCTCCTAGCCTTCGGCAGGGAAGCTCCCTCACCAATCTCAAATCACAACTAAATTTTCTTTTTGCCATCGCTTAACTCTGTTTGGTTAACTCTAATTTGCTTCTTTTCAATGCCATTTTTATGCCAAGTCTGTATTGTAGTATTAAAATCATTTTCTCATAACCTGCACTAGGAGTGTCAAGTTGACGGATATGGTGCGTTACAATAGCCACTTTATTACAATCATTGAATCAATGGAAATGGACTTGTGGATGTACGTCATTGAAATGTATCAGTCAAGAAATTGAAAAGGCAGAAAAACGTGAGGAGATGGTGAAAGTATATCCGATTTTCTATTGAATAGGTTAAAATTTCCTCTTTTTTTCTGCAACTTTAAAAAAGATCAGAGAATGTTGGGGAGGCATTGAGGGGAAACCCCTAAGTTGTTATACAATCATTTAATTATGTGAAGATGGACTTTAGGACATGTATCTTTAAAAAAATTATGAAGACAGTGAGAGTATATCTCAAACTGTAACAATTGATATCACAGAAGTTAAAATGTACTTCTAGATGTAGAACATATGATTAAAAAAGAAAAGAAAACAGTTGTAATTACAAGAGAGCAGTTTATCCATTGGCAATAAGGATTTACCTCAAATTACTAGAATTGCTTGACTTTGAAAGACCATGTTTGATTTATTTCTTTAGGAGACTGCCCCCCCCCCTTTTTTTTCCCCCTCTCTTTCTTTCTCTCTCCTTCTCTCTTTCTTGTTCTCTCACTCTCTTTTAAAGCGCACAACAAAAAGATTATTTTAAAAGGTCCTGGTATCATATTATGCTTATAGCGAGAGCCTTGTAAATCAAATACAGAGAGATTTCCCAATGTCAATTACAGCTTAACAGATATAATTGGTAAGGGAGGGAGGGGTGGGGTCATGACAGTACAGGCAACAATATTGTAACAAGCAAAACACATACACACACACGCACACACACACACAAACAAAAAAAAGGTTACAAAAAGTCCTCAAGCGTTTCCAGAAAATTTACAATAAATGTCCCAGGATTCAGAGATATGACCAAAAAAAAGCTTCGAAAATAGAAATTGTGAATGAGAGGTCACCCCCTCTCCCCCCCCCCCCTCCCTCCCTCCCTAGCCACCCATTCCCGTCCCCCTCTATTAATCCACTCCCTCCCCCTGGAAAGATCACAGGGGGATTCCTTTCCACACGAGCGGATGGACCCAGACAAACATGATTGAAACTGTACATTTAAGCTAGTCGACAGCAATATATTACAGCATCTCGGGAATTATGTATCTCTCTTTCTTTTCTTAGTAATGAGATTATCACTCTCATCCCCTGAGGCACATAATCCACCCTTCTATTTGACAAACTGTTGTTAAAATGTCGGGTTACTATTTTTCTAGGTTACAAACTTGATCATTTGTTTGTTCATGCCATACTGTTAATATAGAACACTTTAACTTGAAATACGCGGTAAATCTGTACCAAAAGGCTAATGCACGCAATACGTGAACTCTCAAATTGTGGCACATGAAAAAACAAGCTTAATTTGACTTAAGCACTAAAAAAAAAAAAAAATTAAAAATATTCCACACAAAAAAAATCAAAAAAAATCAGAATATTCCGAATTTTCAGGTCCTTAAAAATCCAGAAAATCTGAATATTCCGGATTATTCAGAAGGGTTGGCAGGTATGTGAATGCTTTGCACGGTGGAAATCTTAAAAATTTAAAAAAATCATAATTGAAAACTTTCATAAGGTATGGTGGCAAAATATTTATCATCAGCAGAATTACAGACATTTCTTATGAAATTTGAATTTTGAACTGGCAGTGTTTTATTTACCCCATTTGTTGCATTAAATGAGGTCTTTGACAATTCACTCATAGAGAGTAAACCACAGAGTCGTTTGATCTGAAACTTTGTACAACTATACTTTCATAAATTCATCTAGATGCTACAGATAAATATTGATTATTTCTTTCGCAAATTCATTTACAAATTGACTGAAGCTGTGAAATAGTGTAATCAAATTTGCTCTTTCATTGCGAAGACGTTTCAAGAAAGCACTCTCTTTTAAACTCTGTTAGAAGAATACTGGTTTCTTTCGCTGCTTCAGCATTGTATCAATTATACATAATATTATATATACCAGGGTGGGTGGTAAATACATGTAATAATGGCAGGTAAATATTCAATTATTAATTACATACCTGTTACCATGGCAACAAAGAAGTGGGAAATTGGCGTTCCAATATTAGGTAGGTGGCGATCACGGTGATGGTTGCAGCAATGCAGATTGTTGTGTGTGAAAGAGAGAGAGAAGGAGAAAGAGGAAACAGACAGACAGACAGAGAAGGAGAGACAGAAAGAAATAGAAATCGAGAGACAGGAAGTTGGAGGGAAAGTGAGAGAAAGAGAGAGAGAGAGGGGGCGAGGGGTGGGAGGAGAGATAGTGAGGGAGAAAAAACAGGAAAGAAAATACAAGTTAATCATTATGTGCATAGTATCTTCAACTATTTGCACAGCAGCTAAACATTCAGAGCACATTATTCTCTCCCCCTCCGTCTTAATTCCTCAATCAAATCTAGATCCCTCTCCTCTATCTCGGCGGATTATCTTTCAAGTTCTTTATCCTTTCAGGATTCAGACTTTTAAAAATAGAATGAAAATCATGTCCTGAAACATTGTATAAAGAATCATTGTATAGCAAAAGGAATATGTATGCTAGACAACAACATCTTATAAAGAAACTAATTTTGATGATGCCATTTGACAGGACAGTTGGCCAATCATTAGAGCACACTCATGATAAAAGTCCCGCCCAGTTTTATGATTTTTGTGCAATACAACATTTAGACAGTAGTGGGACCCCATGATTCTTAACCGAGTTATATTTTGAAAGTGCATATATATATATATTTTGTTATCTTTTTAAAATCAGACTTTGATAGCTTTATATAATTAAAAAGAGTCATAATCAATGTGACCTTGAAATCTTGTTCATGGTAAAGGGAACTTGTTTTTGTCTAATCCATAACTTTCTTTGATGGCTGAGCACCAATGTTTAAAAAAAAAGTGCCGTCAAAATCTCCTTGCATCGAGTATGGGATGATGCACCAAACTTGGGTCAGGCCATATAAGCATGTATTACTTTAGTTTTAAATCCTTTTGAAAGTTAAATTCTGCTTCATACCTCAGAGCTTCATTTTTTAAAAGTGATCTAATGTATCTAATCTTTCAAGAAACCTTGTTCCAATGACCAATCCACAAGCTAACCTAAAATTATTTTAAACAACCTACTAACTTTTTTGTTTCATGATATCAAAGATCTCTCTGCTCACTTGTCCATTTGTCTATTTGTCTATTATATTTCATTTCATTTCATTATGGTTATTTCCATTTCCAACAAAATAAACTGAATGGGATTGCATTGTACGGTACAGAGTAAAACCATGACACTTGGCAAAACAAAACAAAACAATGGCAAAACAATTACACAATATATGTGTAATTGGTCCACAGTCCACAGCTGGGCTTGTAGATTACAGACCCATATAATTAACTTGTAGTTGCAAAATAGTATAGCAAAAATAAGGGAACGCACAATTACATAAACCAAATAGACATAACATACCATTGTACACTGCCTAAAATGTTGATTTTATTGTCAAAACTGGCTTTACATATTATCTAAGAGAACATATTATCTAAGAGAACAGCCTCTAATATTACATAAAACTCTTGTCTAAATTGAGATAACACCGATGGTCATTTCACTCCAGAGGTGAAAAAGAATATGAATAAATCAAGGGTTGAATTAGCCACCCATTGCATATATAGAAATCGTTAAGAATAACAAATACATTAAAAGAAGCCAGATTCATCCCGCTGTAGATTAAAAACACATTAAAAGCGCAAATCTTACAGTCGATCCATCATTCACTGACAATTACAGCCTACTAGAAGAAAAATAAACAAATAAACACTGTATGGGTCAAATAAATCACTTCTTGCATAATCCAAGAAGAGTTTAAAAGTGCTCCATAACACTACAAGAAAATATTATGTATACAGATACAACTGAATTATTCATACCCCTTGTAAATTTGATTTGTTTTCTTTTTTTCCTTTTTTTTTTTTTTGTGTGTGTGTTTTGTAACTGAAGAATGAAAGGGTAGTCTGGTTGTTTTAGGGCCTGTGTCAATTTTGCACAAACTTAAACTATTACCAAACTGGTATGAATAAACTGCACCGTCTAGACCTTAACATCAGAACCAGGAAAATGTATACAGATGGTGTGTTTACTTACCCCCTCCCCCCCCCCCCCACCACCTCCCCATCCCCAATGAGGCTGACCTCAGACCATTTCTTGTAAAATATTTATATTTTCATCGTCAAAATATACCCAAGAGATAAAAATTCATTTGTCATAACCGTCAAAACATATATGATGGCACCATAGTGATTAATCTACTTGTACAAGACAGAGACAGAGAAAGAGAAAGAGAAAGAGTAAGAGAGTGAGAGAGAGAGAGAGAGAGAGAGAGAGAGAGCATAATACAAAATTACAAGCAAACTGCAATGGTTGTAATATTCCATGTATTTAGATTTGACAACTCGTCAAATAAATCAATATTCTATCTGAATTAATTACTCTTTTTAGGTCACTGCATTTTCCTTTGCTATCAAAATATTTTGCAAGAGGTCACTTTTAATTCCCACCTCTTAATATTTGATAAAGAAAGAGATAGCCATTTCATATTGACCACCAGCTGTGGACGGTTTTTTACTTCATTTATTCCTCGGCTATAAAATATTATTCAATCACCTATTTATCATTTTAGCCCATGCAGATTGCAAGGATAAAAATTGAATAGGCAGGATAGGAAAGATAATGCTTGGGTCAAGGCAACAGATGACCAAATGACCACTGGATTAGAATGAATGGTCAAGCGTATTGTAGGAGAATGGTAAATTTGTACAGCCGGAATTGGGCTACCTAGGTGCATGTGTCCTTACTGTCTCCTTTCAACTATTCCTCGTTTAGACTATTAGAATTCATCGTTTTACTATTAGAATTCATCGTTTTACTATTCAAGAATTGCTGGGTGTATGTGTCCTTACTGTCTCCTTTTAAAGGCCCACTGCACTACTTGTAGCTACTTGCGCCCTCTATATAACAAACAATGCCTAATCGGTGACCATTGGTCCCCCATGATCCTCTTTTTCTTATGTTAACTGAGAGCTGAGTTGATGAGATAACCACCTGTCCAGTGACCTTGCAGGGCAGTCTAATCCCTCCTGTAAACTACGGCAGATAAGCTTCAACTATTCCCGCGTTCAGACTATTAGAATTCATCGTTTTACTATTCAAGAATTGCTAGGTGTATGTGTCCTTACTGTCTCCTTTCAACTATTCCCGCGTTCAGACTATTAGAATTCATCGTTTTACTATTCAAGAATTGTATATTAAAGATAACACAATTAATTTTGTGTGTATAGTCCAGGGAAAAAATACTTCAAAAACTTCAGGGGCAACTTTTCATGCTTGCTTGCATGAAAATAATATACAAATAATGAATGGTTATGAGATCATTAGTGCGAATATTTTCATGAGTTGATAGATTAACATTCTATTCAACGAGGCGTCAGCCGAGTTGAATAGAATTAACGTTAATCTTTCAACGAATGAAAATATTTGCACTATTGAACGAAAGAAAAACATTCATTATTTGTTTTATACAACATCAAAGAAGATCTAATAGAACGTTAATCAACAAATTATGCTTTACTCCTTATATTCAATAAAGTTGGGAGTCAAGCCTTCTCGATTACATACATTCAGATTGCCTTCGCGTCAGATACACACAGGGATACGCGCACCGCAGAGAGGTACGCATATTACTGCATATTACCAAAAATGCACTCTGCATATAACCAAAAATGCACGGTCGTGCAATATAACATCTATTGAATATCATGTGACCAACAATCTTCCAATCAAATGACAAGGATCCGCGTAGGTGTTGTATAACACTCTTTAATTTGTTTTGCATTGAACTCTATGCACATTTTGGGGGGCTCTTTTATGACTTTTGGGAGCTCTTTTTAGCATTTCACTGGTATAGTCTGAACATCGTATATAACAACACATTGCGCAATGAGACATCATATAGCAAATGACTCTTGTTTTGAGAAACGTTTTGATCGATATCTCCGTTAAGAATCAGGGCTCCGCTCTAGTCTGGACATTGTATTGTACAACATTGGTACAACTTAACTGATAACCTGTCGCTATATGGATGATGATTCTTTGTATTTTTCTTTATACGACTGACTTTCATATAAATTTCAGAACAGGTTATTACTTGTAGGCCTACAACTAGAAGTTGTGCTTCATAAACATATATATACAGTTAACAAGTAATTTATTATACAGTAGGCTTGCGGTTGCACCATGTGAGAGAGGGGGAGGATTAGGGAGTCCTGAAAAGGACTGTTGGTAGTCTGAATAAAGACTGTTGGTTACCTTTCTTAGCTTATAGTTCTCCTTAGTTTACAAGGAGTAAGAATAATTTAGTTTTTAACTGCATGTCAATAAAATCTTTTTTGAGTTTATTTGATGAGGTTTAATTTTAATCTTAGCTGTTTGCTATTTGCTTATTTCTCTTTTGAAAAGTTGAACGGGGCTACTAACACTAGATATTTGTCTTTAAATTAAATCATGATCCTTTATCAGCTTACATGTATTTGATGATCATATTAATCATATTTGCTGGCCAACTTGTAACAAATCTAAAACTGTAATGTATATCACGACCATATCACAAAGCATAATTAGCCTACATGTGTGTCCATACGGTTTTTCATAATCTTGTTTGATGAAGTCTAATTTTAATTCCATTCTCTGACAGTACAGTGGTGTACAAATATTTTTCCTGCTAAGAGCTTTTTTTAAAATTCTCTTTTGATCACATGCGATTCCTTCGTGATCACACTATAGACAGTAGATTGCAAGAAATTTTGGTGACCACAACCAGTAAATTGTAAGCATATCCAATGTTCGACAGTAGATGGCGACCTTCCTATCACACTACGCATATCAGCACAAGCGCAGATACGCTACTGGGGAAGATGATAAGACAAGATTTCTTCCAGCTTCCATGGAAAATATTCAGCAGTGTCAACTAATTCCTTATTATGCTAAACTATTGCTCGGGTCTCATGAAATTTAATTTGCAAAACCTTTGGTTTTTCGAACTATCATTTACATTACCGGAAAAAAACCATTTCAAACCGTTGATGTTTGCTTATTCTGGTATTTGGGGTGAGTAGTGAGCATGGGCCACTTGTCGCAGCCCTGCTCGCATTAGCATCGAAGCGAAATGAGTCACATGACCAAAAACTCTAAATAACTCAACAGTGTTTTGAGCGTGGGCATTCACACTGCAAAAAAAAACGGTGGAGTTTCAGCCAGCGTTTAAAAAACCACACTTTATAGAGGTGGGGTTTTTGTTGTGATTATGGGTAGTTGCCCAGAGCAAGTTCCTACAAAACTCTGGAACGTGAAAAAGATGGACGTTTTTTCATGCAGTGTAAATGAAGCTGATATTTGTATCCTCGTCTGAATGGGGGCGTATGTCCACACCAAAACAAAAGAAAACAACAGGAAACAGGGGCACTGGTCACTGCATCCCAATGGTCACCCAGAGTCACGGTCAACCCTAGGGGGTCAAGACTTTTATCCCAGGGGGACACTCGCCACCCTCCAGGGGGTGCGAGGGATTTGGGGCGAGAGGCACACCCGTGACCTTCACACCCAGGTATGGGGTGGAATGGGGGTGTGCCGACACCCCATTCCAGCCAATATGGGTACGCGGGGAGCACATGCACTCTGCACCACTTTCAGCATGCTCCGCTAATAAAGGTCATTACTACCCTTTATCAAGTAAGAAACACAAGGACCTAGAAAACCACTATTAAATGTTGAGGTACTATTCTCTTTCTGGGGCTCCAACATTTTCTCTGGACGACAACTTCTCCATGCTTTGTTTCATCAAGATCAAGAGTTCAGGTTCAGAAATTGGGTTTATATAAGGTTGGGTTAAGAGCTATGGTTAGGGTTTCGGGTTAGAGTTTGGGTTAGGTATGGTCCAGGTTTGAAGTTAACAATTGCAAAGTGTAGAATATCAACCAATTGTTGTTGAAGCATGTGTTGTACAATCACTTTATCCATCTTACGCCCTTTTACCACAAACTTGATGTTATCATTATTATGCTCATATCATGACGTCGATGCCTTACACAGAGGAAGGTCCATGAACCTTGAAACTATTCATGCCATCCAAAGAATCAAGTCAGGCTTACTCACACTTGCCCTGAGTGAAAGCCATTTTTGGCCTTATATTGTTTAGTTTTGTTTTCAAATATGGCATCTATTAGCAAAATCAATTTCTTCATACAACATTACAGGGAATAATTTTCCTCAAATTTTTTGATTAGCAATTTCAGCTGATGGATAAATATTTCAAATGAAATTCTGTACATTTCTATGGAAGAAAACTGCTACACAAAAGATATTTTGTATAGCAGTCATGCAAAAATGCATAGCAAATTGCGATGCGATACCAGGAAAATTATTCCCTGCATTAGAATACAAAGTCATTTTCCACTCAGTATACCGGTAAGCTCCTTCGCCATACAATAGACATTTCTTTTATTCATGTAATTTACCTCTTTTCTGAACAGGCTATCAGCCTGAACTTGGCTAGATAATACATTCACCATCAATCAGATACTAATTAAAAGTGGGATTTCATTTCTTGATGCACCAACATCACCAAAAGTACTGCCTTTTGAGTTAAAGGCACAACGTTCGCTAAACTACACTTCAATGAAATGTGTCTTTCTCTCATCAATTGGAAATAATTTGCCGTCATCCCAACTATTACATTTCCTTTTCCGAACACAACAACTTGCTATTTAAAGCTACCTTAGTATAAATCTCATCTCCGGTGAAATGTGTTCTTTCTCTCATCAACTGAAAACAACTTGTTGTTGATCAGCAGGTAAACAGAGGCATAAATTGTCAACATTTTGAAGCTGATTGCCGGAAGAAAACCAAGGGATAACTCCTCTGAGTATAACACAGAATGATACACATGGGACAGAATGGTATACTTTTTAAAGTTCATGGATGTTTTTGCATTTATAGGAAATTGTTACTGTTTTTAGCAGACTAAGTAGAGCCATATCACAGCTCCAGTTGACAACTAAGTCATTCATATTCTTACCAAGTTTTGTAATTTTGTAAGTATGTGAAAAGTTGATTTGTCCCAATTTTTGTTTCTTGAGAATGTGACATAATAAAGGGATCGATTAACCATCTTAAATCTGAGATGCACAGCCCTACGCGTTATCAGTGTCTATGATGTGGTGTTGTATTGAAGCCTGCTTTAAAAAATTGCGCTTCAAAATGATCAAGAGGAGCCTCAAAAAAGTAAAAATATGATTTCAATTTTTCAATCATAAATATCTTGATAATCAGACAGGCGATCGACTTGTAAAAGTCTTGGGGTTCCTGACTGACCTAAAGGTTTATAATTAACATTGCAGCATGAGCTAAATCAAGGTTTTTTTTAAAGGATCTAAAGTTACCAGATCCCTTTAAAACTTACATCTAATAATAACCAACAAGTGCCCTGGTTTAACCAGTCCACTTTTTGTTCTTGAGGAACGAAAACACATTAAACATCAAATTCAACAGGGATATGAATAACTTGGTTGTTACGTTGCTCACTCATAAATGAGACAATAAACCATATAAGCTGCTTGTTTTTAATGCATATTTCTGTATCATACCAGCAGCTAATGAGGACAGCCTCTAGAGAAACTTGATTTCTTTTGATCATCCACAGGCAATAGTTGATCTTTTTTTAAAACCTTTTGTTAATATATTTGTTACTATACTTCCTTTTCTTCTAGTTTTCTTTGTTATTGTTTACCGTAACTTCTTTATATCATCATCATGTAATCGTGTAGGGTCGAGCAGGCGCGTTGCCCAACCTTTTGTGCAAACATGCCCCTCACAAAGTTTTGGGGTAATGTTTGTGAAAACAGACCACTCTCAGCTACAATTGATCTGGTCCAATTTATTCGACACTTTGTGAAAACCCAAACGGCAAATCTATGAAAGGTTGCGTCCTCAACGTGCAACTTCACATGATCTTCCACTTTTGTTTCATGAAAGGTTGCGACAAGACGCAATGATGCACAGTAAGCCAGCATGAGTTGAGGCCTTTCCAGTCCCCTTCTCCCATGTGTGATGAGGGCTCATCCCTTTACCATTCATTTTTAATGGAACAAAAGCTATGGTTAAAGACATCATGGAGAAAGTCAGAGAATCAAAGTGGAGATGGGCTGGGCATGTAGACTTCAGGACAATAGATGGACAAATCACGTAACAGAATGGCAACCAAGGATGGGAAAGAGAAGAAGAGGAAGGCTGAAGAGAAGATGGAGAGATGACCTAACATCATACATGGGAATGGCCGCTTGGACTAGGATAGCTAGAGACAGAAGAGAATGGAAATGTAATGAGGGCTTTGTCCACCGTCTGGATGAACTATAGCCTGATCGATTGATTGATTGATTGAACCTCAAAGTTATAAACAAAAATCCACTGTCCACAACAAGGGTTTAAACAGGATCAAAACAATCAGTACTCAAAGTTTTTAATCACCAGCTGGGCAAGCAGTTATTTCATTTACATGATCACGTAATGTTGAATTAATTGCATTGGCATGGCACATAACTTCGAGTGAGGACCCTCCACTGCTCGTAATTATCATGCTAACCTAAAGATCATTCATGGTTAATGACTTACTCCTTGTTTACACACAACAAATTCATTGTACAACTATCAAGAAACGGTATAGTTATACCATTTTGGGATAGTTGTGCGATGAAATTGTGTGTGTGTACGCTAACGATACGTCGTATAAAGAAACGTTGTATAACGAAACGCGGGTCTGGGCATCGTTTCGAACTAGAACTCGATAAAGATCACGGAATGTGGTGTGTGTGGACGTAACTAGTATTATATTACTGGTCGAACTAGAATGGTATAACTGGGCGGGGCTTAACGTGACCGTGCGCGAAAGAAAACCTGACCTCTCTTTTCCGCTTCCGTTTCATGACCGCAGTATACTGCGCACCTATGCGACGTTTCGCTGTAGAGTTTCTGGATCACTTTCTTGTGTGTGTGGACGCCCTTGAATGTATACGATGATTCTTTCAAGAGTTTCGGGATAGAAATATTTGTGTGTGAACACGCTGTTAGTAATCTTATGATTGCATAATCACAAGACCATCCGCACAGTCCCTACCTACAAGATATCTTTGAAGATTGAAACCATGACCTTAACTTCCAAGTCAACGGACTATCATGTCAACCTTTTCTTAAGCTCTTTTCTTACCTGAAGGGAGGGAGTAAAGCAATGCAGGTTTAAATCAATCCTCTTTGCAGGATTTGTCCTATGTAACTATATCTTTGTAAAAGACAGCAAGAGATAAAGACTTGGTTCATATCATTGTATCTATAGCATTTCATGCCATTATCACATGCAGTGGTGGATCCAGAATTTTTAAGGAGTTGGAGAGGGGCAAAAAGTATCTCTCACTAGCCCTTCAAGACTTGCTCATTGGAAGAACAGGGGGAAACGGGATTTTTTTTTTTTAAATTAAAAAAAGTGGTATTCCTTGCCAAAGATATTTTTACCAATCCTTCCTTTCCCCTCCCCAATTCAGAAATCTTCTTTTTTATATTGCCCTCCTCCTCACTCATCCTCAAAGTGCCCCGCTACTTTTAGAGTATTCAAGCACAGACAATGAGTAATTTAATGGAAGAGGCAAAGTTTGGGCAAATATTTTGAAGTCCTCTAATATATAGAAATTTCTAAGGGTTTGGAAAATGTTACATGAACTACAACTGAACTAGACAATGAGTGACTTAATAATAGAAAAGGCAAAGTTTGGGGTTCTGCACACTTGGATTTTGAAAGTACACATCAAAGAAGTGTGAGGTTTCCAACTTTTGCTGCTTTTTATCCTTTTAGAGATCACGTTGAAAAATTATTCACACTCGTTTGGTACCGTGTGCACATGATTTCATTTGGTGCGACAATAATGTGAAATGTCCCTGAAGTAAATGTACAATGCTCAAATTCAGAATTTACAATTCATGTACATTTACTGCTCACTCCTTAAATTCTCATCAAAAAGAAAAGGGCAAAGAATTTCAAAGGGATCCGGTAACTTTCGTCTCAGATTCTGAAACAAAATCCTCGATTTAGCTCATGCTGCAATGATAACTATAAACCTTTAGGTCAGTCAGGAACCCCATGACTTTTACAAGCCGATCGCCTGTCTGATTATCAAGATATTTATGATTGGAAATCGAAAACAAATTTTGTGTTTTCCTAACGGTTTCATAACACTACAGTCTACTGGGGAAAACAAGTGTGGTAAAAACGGTCACTCAAAGATTTTTTACTTTTTTGAGGTACATGATACATCTACATGTATATGACACTTTTATTCCACATATTTCATTGAATATTTTGCATGAAGTTTTCCACTTTTTTTTCTTCCCTTAAATCTTGAAACTGATTCATTTACCATTCAACGAATTCCAACCACTATCATTCACACTGAAAAAAAAAGTATCATTTGCTAACGGCCAGAAGAGCATTTACTAACATAGTCTGGCCCTCAACACAGGGTATTGATCGTTACCTTCCAATCTCCATTAAAATCTCAGAAAATTGATTTGGGAAGAAAAATGTCAATTCAAGTTTATCTAAAATGTCACTGCACATATGCTCTATGAGCAAGCAAATTCCCAGGGAGGGAGAAACACGTAAAATGAAGAAAAAACATCATTCATGCTACACACCTTGTATAAAAGCACTTTTGAAGTTCACTGCATACAATTTGAACATTGCCATCGATTTTGTTTTGCTTTCTTTCTATCTTTTGTTAGTTTGTATGAATTCATTGATATTTAGTTTTATTTCTGCTTCGTCACCTTCTGAATGTTGTTTAGCCACAATGACTTTGAGACGCATTGATGTGACTGCTTGTGAGCGGAAGGAGTGATGTGAGAGATGAGGAAGGGGAGAGAGAAAGAGGGGCACAGAGAGAGAGAGAGAGAGAAAAGAGAGAGAGAGAGAGAGAAGAAAAACGAGAGAAAGAGAGAGAGAGAGAGAGAGAGAGAGAGAAAAAAGAGAGAGTTATCTATTCAAACCTATAACTACATTGAAGTATACGTTTGCATTTACTTTAATGCTTTCTGGGAGAAATTTATAGAAATAGGAGGAAGAGAAACACAGGGAAGAGGGAAAGGTAGAAAGAAATGGAAGAAAGAAGATAGAGGAACAGAGGGAGAAAGAGAAAGAGCAAGAGTCATCTAGCCATATTGGAGGATCTTCATCACTTTTTAAAAATCAATTTAGCCATCATGATTCTGAAATGGTATTTACTTAACTGATTGTGGGAGGAATATTGATTGAGATTGAGAAGAAAGAAAAGAGGAAAAGGGAAGTAAAAAGAAGGGATGAAAGAGGGAGAAACAGGTTGAGAAGGAGCAAGGAAAATATACATGGGGGCTCGGGGCAAATTAGCCCCCGAAATGCCAAAAAGAGCCCCAGAAAGTAATAAAAGAGCCCCAAAATTTGCATAGAGTTCAATACAAAACAATTTAAAGAGTGTTATTTTCATGCAAGCTAGCTTGAAAAGTAGCCCCCAAAATGTTTTAAATAATTTTTTCCCTGAGAAGGAGGTACCATAAGAGAAAGACTTACTCACACAAATATTCTTTCTAGGTTTTGGATGGGGGGGGGGGGGGGCGGGGAAAAAAAAAGAGGACAGTGAGAGAATGACAGACAAAGAACTTATGGTCATGTTACTCAAATTAGTATGCGCCAGAGGATATCAGAATGGAGGGAAGGGGTAGAAAGAAACAGAAATAGAGGAGGGTGCCAGGAAGACAAGGAAAGAACTTTATCTTCTAATCGTTATTTTACTTCCAGCAGTAGGCGCCAAAGTGTATCAAAATGATATCTTCATTCCTTTGCACAGTATCGTTCTGTCGTTTTGGGTGCACAGCCCTAGTACATGCTTCACTGGAAATGTGATAACAAGACAGAGCTACATTTGTTTAGAGCCAGAAAGATGTTGACTCATATTATAAACAAAGGGTTAACGCCCTTCTGGCTCCAAATGGATGATGTATCATTGATAAGGGTTCAGCATACCCATCTAGAGAATGGTTTCATTTATGCTACATTCGCAGTCTCGATCAGTTTTGTATACATCACTCACTCTAGAAACTAAAATGTTACATTCCCATTTAAAAGGGGTGGACATGACCACTTTTTAAAAATGGTGGACAAACACTTTGAACATGCTAGATTCAACCTGCCTATTAAGGTCACCCAAGGGAACCAGGAAAAGTGGCCACTCCAAGCAGGTGGCCTCTCTAAACAGGTTCCACAACACATACATGTATTTGTTTCTCAAGGGTGATGGAATTATGGCCACAAAAAACAGGTGGTCTTTATAGCGAGGTGGCCACTATAAAAGACAGATTTGACTGTACATGTGAATAAAAATTAACTATAGAGGGAGGCATACATGTTTTTTCTCCTGAGTTCCAAAACAAATATGGCTGCCTTCAGATATTCTAATGTACATGTATGTGGTCGATTGTAAAAAAAAAAAAAAAAAATGTTACCACTTGCAATAGTTAATTTTGGCTTACCATAAGCAACAACAAAAATCCACAACAATAGGGTGGGGAATGATTATTAAAACAATTAAAAAGAAAAATTGAAGAAAAAATACCCGATTACAAAATATTAATTTTAAAGTCTAATATCCTGATGTGAAATATTCATTACTTCAATGTAGCCAAACACAAGCAGCTTTAATATGGTTTTCGGGATAAAGTATTATAATGCTGGTATGGTTTCTAGAATATATTGGCAATAACGGTAACAAAGGTAATAGTAATTACAACAAAATGGATAAAAAAGATATGATTTTCTTACCTGTTATTGAAAGACATCAATGACAAGGACATATACAGGATCATCAGATGAATAAGAGAAAGAAAAGGAAGAGAGAGAAAAAGGAAGAGAGAGAAAAAGGAAAATTAGGATATATCAAATAACAAATTAGAGTAATTAAACATTATGTGCATCAAGGTCATATGAACATAATATGTCTACAGTATATCTGTGAAAGAAGCCTGTCCTTTTATTCGGTTTGAGCCCTGCCGAAATGCTAATTCAGATATGATGGAGCAAACCGTAGCGTTTTTTTACGATGACGTGGAGTATAATACGCTTCTTATTTCTTTATCTTTAAAGGGATCGTTTAACAATGTTAAATCTGAGATACACGGCCCTACGTGTTATCAGTGTCTGTGATATGGTGTAATATTGAAGCCCTAAAAAAATTGCGCTTCAAAATGATCTAGAAGTGCCTCAAAAAAGTAAAAATCTTTGAGTGACCGGTTTTACCATACTCGTTTTCCCCAATAGACTGTAGTGTTATGAAAACCGTCAGGCGAACGGTTTTCAAAATTTGTAATTCCAATCATAAATATCTTGATAATCAGACAGACGATCGGCTTGTAAAAGTCATGGGGCTCCTGACTGACCTAAAGGTTTATAATTATCATTGCATCATGAGCTAAATCCAGAATTTATTTCAGAATCTGAGACAAAGTTACCGGATCCCTTTAACACATAGCTCACTGAATACGCATAAGTCCTTTGTTGCGCACAAAATGTATCAGCTTTTCAACAACGGTTCAATGCCCCATATCTGAACAAGCTTTAAGCTGGCCTTTTCACTCTCTATAAATTTCTGTTCATTTAGCCATGTGTGAATGTACTTCAGACAGTAAAGTGGTAGCTGAGTAACAGCAATTTACATTTATATGACTATTGATTTTCCCTTTCAATAGTTTACCCATGCCAGCAAAAGGCAAGGGCAAGGAGAATCGTGTTGTGAGGCCTGTCTCCATCATCTTGAGTTTGCCAAATAACCCGCTATTTTCAGACTCGGGATATTATCCCGAAGCTCAAAATCGCGTCATCACCAGCCCGATACGCTCATCACAAACTAGCTCGGATGGGAGCAAATTAGCCCTCTATTTTCCAAATAGCTGGATATTTTGGGAACAAGACCAAAATTTCTCTGGATATTTTCTGGACCAAATATTCCATTAATTGCAACTGCAGGCTGATGAAGATGCAAATTAAATGGCCAATTTGCTATTTGGATAGTTAAAATAGCAAGTTATTTTGTGAAACCTAAACGTTTTAAACAACGATCCACTAACAACAACCCAGGAAAGCATTCATTTCAGCTACAAGTCAACTACACGCATGTATGGCATGTACGAGTGAGTGACCCTCGCTGCTCGTAGTAATATCTCGCTAACTCTAAGATTGCATTTTGTGGTTTATGACTTTGAATAAACTTACAGTTTTGTATAAACCACAAGTGCGTTGGCACAGTTCCTTATACCACAAGATAACGTCAACGTTTAAAATAACAATCCAAACTATAAACTGACTGTTATAATGTGAACCTAATTACAATACATCAGGATTCTTTCGAATGTTTTCCTAAGACACTTCAAGACACAAAACTTTATAAAAATAGCATCTACCCTGGAGACTACTGAACAAATAAACATCTACTTCTGACATTTTCTTCCACAAATTTCCCAAGCTTGATAGACAAAATGAAAATATTTTGAGCCAGAAGGGCGTTCATTCTATCTAAACTGATAGGTGTTATCATCCTTTTGGTGCTCAGCGAAAGATCTAATATGTTGATGTGCGACAATTATGACTACCTATGCAGTTGACCATAAAGGCTTGTTTGGATATGCGCTGTTAAATTAACCACCACAAAAAAAAGCCACTGGATTCTTTTCACATGTAAAATGTATGGCAGCTGCATGCAGCAACGGATTGGTGTGTATTCAATGAGCTCTGTGTTATCAGATACAGAAATGCGATGTGTCTAACACTTCACGTCATCATACTATCATTGATAGACATACAGTATGTCCACAATTATACCATTTTAACTCCAACTGCGCCAGGAGTGTCAATTTTGACAGCCATGGCATGGTGCCTTATAAATGTTTTGCAGATCGAGTCCCTGAGAGCCATAAGGGCGTTAACTCTTTGTGATGTAATAGGACTTAAAGGTAAAGACCAGTTTTGGAAACGCCACCCTCTCAAAAATGAAATGGAAGCTCCTATAACCAATCATGTGAAACAATATGTTTTGACTAATACGTGATCATACAAATTTTGCCGAGAAACCGCCGAAATTGATATATTTGGTAAATTATTATATCTATTTGGACGTGATAGATATAACGCACATGTCGTGCACATGTGGGGGTAGTCCCATATACATCTTTCTGTGTACAGTGCTTGTAAATTTATCAAGACTGGGCCAAATTTCTTAATATTTTGATGATTCCAGAACCTTGAAGTATAATGCTAGAGGATCAACCTTTTCTGATCGATTCCATGTTTCTTTTATAATGCAATCGCATGACCATGACTGGTCTTTATCTTTAAGACCCTCCTGGCTCTAAGCTGGCTATCTATTATAGATGTGAAACAAGTATGACTTCCTATGCAGGTGACCATGAATGAGACCCGGCCTGCTGGGCATCGAGAGCCAGAAGGGTGTTAACTGTTTATGCAATAGGACTTAATGCCCTTCTAGCTCTAAGCGAGTAATCATGTACATGTAAAACAGGAATGACTTCCGGTAAGATGCAGTTTAAGCCAAGAGCCAAGAGACCAATGACCAGTCAAACTGAAAGAATTAGTCTATTTATTACTGACAGTGACAGTCCAAAGGTAGGACTTGCTGGTTTTCTGAGGCCTAGTGAGAAAGTTCACAAGACCACAGATTGGTCATTAATTTTAATCAATCTTCTTTTGATAGGTGGAAGGGGTGTGGTAATGGAAGGGGTGTGGTGGGCCATGGTGGTAGTGATGGTGGTGGTAGAGTGGGATGGTGGTGGTTGGGTGAGATGGTGGTGCTGATGGTGATGGTTGCAGTGGTGGTGGGATTGGGTGGTATTGGTGGTAGTAGTGTGGTAGTGGCGGTGGTAGTGGTGGTGGTAGTGGGGTGGGAAGGTGTGGTGGTGTAGGTGGGGTGGTGGTGGTGGTGGTGGTGGTGGTGGTGGTGGTGGTGGTGGTGATGGTGATGGTGCTGGCAGTGGTGATCGTGGTGGTGGCAATGATAATGATTACAACTAAATATATAACATAATATATATATATATATATATAAATGAAGATTATATGTTAATGACAACAATAATGACTTTTCTCTCTTTCAAGCATTCAGTCACAAAAATGCTTGAATTCAAGAAATAACAAATACATTTGAAAACATCACAACACCAAACCTTCTCAGTATCAAAGTCAAGTAGGAGCAAATATATAACAATTGTTCAGACTGCAAAAGCAAAACTTTTGCAAATGGTACTTCCAGATACACAAAAGTTTAATGATGCAAAATAATTGATCAACACTACATTCTGCACTTTGATGCCAATATTGATAAGTTGATGCAAAAACACAAGTCAAAAAAATTGGCAAATGGTTTTAAAGTCAGCATGATACATATTTCTTTGGACGACATGTAGGGTCTGTATTCTAAGACTACTGGCCCATTGTCCAGGACTGGACCGAAAGAAAGAGGTCACTCAACGGAGAGGTCATCTATCTCTCTGTCATAATGACCATCTACAAGGCTCAATTATGCGATCAGATTTCCTTCACGTTTAGAGTTTAGAGGTCAGATAATATACCACAGCCTCGCACTGTACTGTCCCCTGCCTACATTTATAGAACCAAGTCTCCATTCTTTACTGTTAATATGTACCTGCACTTTTTTCCATACAATACAAAGTCCCTATTCATTTGTGAACCCGTAAATATGTACTTTTTTCTACAATACCTAAGTCCTTTTTCATTCGGATACACCATAAATGTATACTATTTCATACAATGCCAAAATGTGTGTATAGATGTATACCGTAATTATATTCTTTCTCACGGTATCAATTTCTATTCAAACATGTAATGTATGTGTACACAAAAGTATATTCAGTGTACATGTAGATATGTTGTTTTTCATACAGTACAAGTCTCTCTATTCATCCATGTACATAACATACATGTAGATATGTTCCTTTTCCTTATTCATTTGTTTACATCATAAATCTGTACTGTTTCATACAATGCCTGTCACTACCCATTCAAGTGTACCATGACACCAAAACTATGAAGACCCTGCATTTTAATACAATGCCAAGTCTCTAAATTTCATTTATGTATATCATAATTATGTATTTTTTTTAGAGTATCAATTTCTATTCATACATGTATGTGTACATGAACATCACATGAATAGGGAAATGTAGATCTTTCCGTACAATACGAAGTCCCTACTGAGTTGTGTACTACATAAATACACATGTGTGTACTTTTTCATTCAATACTGAGTCCCTATTTATTAATGTACACCATGGATATATACCTTTAAGACCCAGTCCTATATAATTATTTGTGTTTACATATATATATATATATATATATATATGTTTTCATTCAAGACCACATCCTGTTCATTCATGTACACCCCCATAACCATGCAATACCATGTCTCTATTCAGGCGTGTATACTAAACCATCAATATGTACTATTTCGTAAAAAAACAAATTCCTTTTTCATTCCTGAAACAAAAGAAACATGTATACAGTATCCTTCCTCAAACAACAACAAAAACCACCAAAAAAAAAAAAACAGTCCCTATATTCATTTGCATAGGCCTACAGCATGAATGTGTATTTTTATACGAAAACAAGTCGATATTCATTTGTGATTACTATAAAATGTGCACTTTTCATACAATGAACTATTTGGTCATATAAATTTGAGTACCAGTATTGTATGTCAAGGTTGAGTTCTGGGATAATACAATCATTTGTAAGCTTTTTAGTTCTTTTCATGTTGGTGTGGAAGGTTCAGGCTATAAATTTCAATATATTTAGAGCAACGCCACTTTTCTGTTGGGCACATTTCTATATTACAACACAAATAGGAAGAATTGGAAAGGGCACAAAAGATCTCCAAGGCGAATGAGAGGGGCATTGAGGCTAATCAAAGGGGCATCCACGGCCATGGCCTTGGTGGCCTTGGATTAATTTAAGCCCTGAAGGTTAATGGAATAATTTAACATAACTTAACATAAATTTGAATATGTTATAGTAAACCAATTTATTGTTTCCGGACAGTTTCTATCACAATGAAATTACATACTGGGCCCTGTTTCACAAAACATGTTATCACGAACAAGTTACAATAACTGTTATAAGCTACTGAAGTCATGGCATTTAATTGGCTGAGGGTGAATTACTTGTCATAGAAATTTTGCATTTGTCATTGACAATATAAGTTTTATGAAAAAGGGCCCAGAACTCGACTTAAAGATAAACTTGAGTACTGGTAATGTGATTGCATTATGAAAGAAAAGGTGTGGAAAGGATCAGAAAAGTTGATCATATAGCATGTAAGTATTGGTGTGTAATGCAAGGTTCTGGAGTCATCAAAATCATAATAAATTTGGCAGTCTTGGTAAAGTAACAATCACTTACACAGATAGATGTATATGGGACAACACACATGATGTCGGGGCTAGTACTACCCTGATTTCCTTATCTTTCTATGCTCATTACTCAGCCAGTATACATTTTCTTCCAAAATTGTTTGGCACATGACATTTATTTGTAATCTTGAACATTCAGTGTAAGTTTCATTAGATTCTGTGAGAATTCATTATCTTTTTTTACCAAAACTCAAGTTTATCTTTAATCTTTAATGAGAGCAAGGTCATAGACTACCAGCACTTTTCCCTTTAAGCATCTTACATGTAGGTTCTATAGTTGCATTAATGTTACCCTATACAAGTGTACTTTGATCAGGATGGTAACATGTGAGGTCATAATGTGTTATGTTCAACCAGCATTTTTATGTCAGTCACATCAAAGAGGCCGGAACTAGATTCGGTTCAGAGTCGGGGTAGAAACAGTTTATAACCATTTTGCGACAATTATTCCACATCTTGTGGTTTAGCTCAATAATATTTGCTTCCGAGTCCTAAAAATATACCAGATATACAAATAGTAAGGGTATAAAAATCTGGTCTCAATGCATTTATTGTTTTTCTATGAATATGCTGCATTTAATGCTAGGAATTAAAAAATAAAAAAATGTCTTAAAATCCTTGAATTGGTAACATGTTGAGAAATCAAAAGTCACTTTTGTTTAAATCAAAACTTGCCATTTCAAAAACTTTTCTATACAACATCCTCGTCTGTATATACTGTTTTCAGTCAGAGACATTGCATTTTACTCTACTTTTGTAGCAATTAAAAAAAATTAAAATGTTATTGTTGCCAATTAGAAGAATAATATGTAATCAATTTAACAATAAATATAAATCCTGTCCTGGAAGGATTAAAGCGTGACTTTTTTAAAAATACATGTGTATTAAACCTAACAACAAACAAAAATTCCCAATTTGTTTAAACTTTTGTATAGTATACATGAAGAGCTTTATGTGTAGTGCAGTGTGTACATTAATTAGTCTTGAACTTACAAATACTTTACGAAAGTGAAACTCGAAGGGGAAATTGATAATTGAATACTTGCAACTCCGTACCTGCTGCAAGTTGGCTCTTAAACATCATATACAAGTACTAGTACATTATTATTCTTAGAATTTAAACAGAGGACAGTTTTATAGTCAATTGATGATACAAATTTCTTTGATCAATCAATATCATATCGACTTTCAGTGTAGAATGAATTGGGAGAAGATGCGTGTGTGCGCTCTGTAGTAATACAAGGTTGTTTTTTTGTGTGTTTTTTTAAACACAGAAAAAAATGAAAGCTAAAATGAATCAATCACAACTCTTTATGATACAGGACCCTCATGACTTGCAGCTTTTTCACACACAGCTAAAATTCACATCATATCTAGAGCTGATTAGTTTAAAGCTGTTTAACTCTACAGTTTTAACCAGCTTTAGAGAAAATTTTCCCTGTGTGAACATCGGTTATAAAATGTTCGAATAGATACAAAGTCGCGATTCATACGCCCCTCAAAGCAGGCTGCAGATACGAAGTTCGTATCTAGAGAGCTTGACATTTTGTGTGTGAACGGTTATACGTGTTTAGACTGGATGGATGACCTGACCTTCAATGCACAATGGCACTACTGCGCATTTTAAGAGCAGTAGTTAATCACGAAACGATTAATGATCGCACCAAAATTTCTGTGTGTGAATGATGTCGTATGTAAAGCTGATTAGTTTAAAGTGCTTTAAACTAATCAGCTTTAAAGAATTTTACTCGTGCGTGAAAAGGCTGTACATCATTCCATCATCATCATCACACAAGTCACATGATCAGATCGTGTAGTGCTAGTAGTTAGATCAGCTATGAGAGGCATTTAAGGAAGCACCCCTGACTAAAATGCATTCAATTCATTCATGCTCCAGGCATGTTCGAATCCCATTCAAATGTCAATATGCGAAGTAGTACAGGTACAGTAGTCTGCAACCACACACTCTGTTTCAACATTTTTATAAATCGCATTTCAATATTGTTGCTATGATGATGGTGATGATGATGATGATGGGGGTGATGATGATGGGGGTGATGATGATGAGAACATGATGATGATGATGGTGATGTTGGTGATGGTGATGGTGATGGTGATGGTGATGGTGATGGTGATGGTGATGGTGATGGTGATGGTGATGGTGATGGTGATGGTGATGGTGATGGTGATGGTGATGGTGATGGTGATGGTGATGGTGATGGTGATGGTGATGGTGATGGTGATGGTGATGGTGATGATGATGGTGGTGGTGGAGGTGGTGGTGATGATGATGATGATGATGGTGATGGTGATGATGATGATGATGGTGATGATGATGATGATGATGATGATGATGATGATGAGGATGAGGATGAGGATGAGGATGAGGATGATGGTGATGATGAGGATGAGGATGAGGGTGATGGTGATGATGAGGATGAGGATGAGGATGATGGTGATGATGAGGATGAGGATGAGGATGAGGATGAGGATGAGGATGATGGTGATGATGAGGATGAGGATGAGGATGATGGTGATGATGAGGATGAGGATGAGGATGATGGTGATGATGAGGATGAGGATGAGGATGATGATGATGGTGATGATGAGGATGAGGATGAGGATGAGGATGATGGTGATGATGAGGATGAGGATGAGGATGAGGATGATGGTGATGATGAGGATGAGGATGAGGATGAGGATGAGGATGAGGATGAGGATGAGGATGATGGTGATGATGAGGATGAGGATGAGGATGAGGATGATGGTGATGATGAGGATGAGGATGAGGATGAGGATGAGGATGAGGATGAGGATGAGGATGAGGATGATGGTGATGATGATGGTGATGATGAGGATGAGGATGAGGATGAGGATGATGGTGATGATGATGATGATGATGATGATGATACACAGCACTTGTATGGCAACATTTAATTGTTTCAAACATTCAAAGGCGCCCACTCCTCCAATAGTCACAGACTGCACATTTGCTTGAAAACAGGGGTTTTCAGTGAAGCCTGACTGTAAAGCTTTCTAGCTTGTCGGGGTCGGAAAGAATACAATAGTAACTTTGTTGTAACTTTGTTTCTATAGTTTCATTCATTTTTGTAAAAATGGAAACAATCAATGTATCAAATACTGGAATCATAAAACTGTTTAAAGAGGTATATAGGGCCAATGAAGCGCAGTCTACATACATTCTTGCAGTTCAGACCTTCGAGAAGGGTTTGTGCCTTGCAAAAATAGCAGGGGCTGGCTTTATCGTGCTGCAGAAGATACATGGACTTCTTGTTTTCATCGTTTAAAAAGAGACATGTCTGAACATGTTTCGTTTTGACATCGATCATTCCACTCTTAGGCCACAGTATCTTAAGGCTAGATAACTTGATACGATTCCATTCATCAGCATTCGATCGATCAGCACTGCGCTTTCACTCACTCAGGAATTCAAAAGTAAAGTTCATGTGACAATCCGTAAACTTAAAATTCAGGTCGCGGTATTAAATCTTTAGGGCATCTTGTAAACAGGAACCAAGCTGACGCAATCATGGTTATGAAACTTTGAAGGTAATACAAAGTTTTGGTATGTGGTCATGAATTTGGTGCAAATGTTGGAGTTACCATATTCAATGATCGTTGAAGAGGTTGAATTTCAAGTCTAAAGTGATGAAATTGTCAATAATAAACTCTTTATGTTGTATAGCTCCCTCTCAACACTGATATTAATTTAGCTTAAAACAATGTTTCTTGACTACAAATACCATGAACTGTCACAGCTGCTTAGGGTCTGCACGAGGAGACTAACCAGGGAGATACCAGTAAATAAATAGTGACCTACAAACGACCTCTTCGCTGATAAGCAACCATAATAGAGATTCCATCATCATTTTCCCTCTATCGTGTCGGTTTCGTTACCTGCCATTTGCGAAGTAATTAAGGCTTGTTCAGATATTTCACAATAAACTGTCGCCAAAACAAAAATGTGGTTTTGTTACTTTGTTTTGTTACCATTAACAACTGAGATTTTGTAAAAATGGCCTACACTGTATGCACCCACTGGAAGATGTTGCAATATAGCTCTTTAATATTTTGACATTGTTCTGAACAATATGAAACATGCGCTGTTTTTAGATGCAGAATCTTACTGTAGGCATCGTAAGGATTACGCACGTATAACATTATCATGGTAGAGGTAGACCCTATAGAGAAATACTACAGTGCATTGACAGTGGACAAAAACGGATGGGCGATTTCGGGCGATTCAGTGAGTGAAAGGAAGGGCGGTTTCGGGCGGTTTCGGGCGGTTTCGGGCGGTTTCGGGCGGTGTATAGTTGCTAAAGGGTAAACATGTAAATGAATGGCAACTCTATGAGACATAGGTCTAGGGCGTATTCACTGAGCTCTGTGCTATAACAAACAGAAATGTGAAGTGTATTAACTTTACATCATCATTAAAAAACAAAACACTGTGGATTTGCTTGTGTCATATCTGAACTTAGCCTTACACACTTTGATTCACATGCTGGGAGCTATACATTTATTTATTTATTTCTACATGGTTCAACAGTTTACATACTGTAGTATGATCATGACCATCACGGTAGTAAACACTAGATTACGATCATGATACATTTGCAATTGTAAATAATACAGAAGCATACAGAGGTATGACAATAAGCTTAATGCTTGAGAGATTGCCACGCCTTATCATCTAACGATATATTTTTAATCATCTGTCATCTTGATTTATCCCCAGCGAACTAAAAATACTGATACCCTAATCCAAGGACCTAGATGTATAAGCCAGATCAGAAATACTTTGGGTCCATAAAGATATCATCCGTAAACTAGATGGAATTTTGACTGCGCGCAGTCAAAAATGATGCCTCCGCCATAGAGCAATTTAAACAAGTTTGGAGTTTAAATCTCCAGTGGTTCTTGAGATACCATGATAACAATCTCAATGTATGGAATTTCATAAGTTGACCTCTGTGACCCTTGACCTTTGACCTACGTGCTCCAAAATCTAATCAGATTGTCTTCCTATGGTGATACACACTATCACTAAGTTTGAAGTTTAAATCTCCAGTGGTTCTTGAGATATTATGATATGGTGATACATACTATCATTAAGTTTGAAGTGAAAATTCTCCAGTGGTTCTTGAGATATCGCGATAACGATCTCAATGTATGGAATTTCATAAGTTGACCTCTGTGACCCTTGACCTTTGACCTACGTGCTCCAAAATCTAATCAGATTGTCTTCCTATGGTGATACACACTATCATTAAGTTTAAAGTTTAAATCTCCAGTGGTTCTTGAGATATTATGATAACAATCTCAATGTATGGAATTTCATAAGTTGACCTCTGTGACCCTTGACCTTTGACCTTTGACCTACGTGCTCCAAAATCTAATCAGATCGTCTTCCTATGGTGATACATACTATCCTTAAGTTTGAAGTTTTTACATCTCCAGTGGTTCTTGAGATATCATGATAACAATCTCAATGTATGGAATTTCATAAGTTGACCTCTATGACCCTTGACCTTTGACCTACGTGCTCCAAAATGTAATCAGATTGTTTTCCTATAGTGATACACACTATCACTAAGTTTGAAGTTTAAATCTCCAGTGGTTCTTGAGATATCATGATAACAATCTCAATGTATGGAATTTCATAAGTTGACCTCTGTGACCCTTGACCTTTGACATACGTGCTCCAAAATCTAATCAGATCGTCTTCCTATGGTGATACATACTATCCTTAAGTTTGAAGTTTAAACCTCAAATGGTTCTTGAGATATCGCGCTAACAAACTCAATACAAGGAATTTCATAAGTTGACCTCTGTGACCTGTGACCTTTGACCTACGTACTCCAAAATCTAATCAGATCGTCTTCCTATGGTGATAAATACTATTCCCGAGTCTTAAGTTTAAATCTTAAATGGTCCTTGAGATATTGTGATAACGGTCAAACGGGACGGACGTACGGACGGACGTACGGACGGACAACCCGAAAACATGATGCCTCCGGCACCACCTTCGGTGGCGGAGGCATAAAAACTGTAAAACCCCTCAACATGAGTTAATACTGGATACTTTTTCATGAAAGTTACGTAATTGCAATGACGAACCTTCGTCATTGCCTTATTTTCGTTCACATTCTGCCCCATTAATATTTTCCTTTTCGTCCTGAAATCCCATTCGTTTTACACGTAGTGCTTGTCATCACTAATTATGCCCTTTTCTCATGTCCGTTTCCTTTCAAATTTCATAGGCATAGTCTCTAACATCTCATCAAGGTCACTACATTCTTCGATTTTCGAAATCACTCATGCATAACCGTCCAGGCGCCATTTTGTCCGTTTCTGGTCCATTTTAAGGCCTTTCTTTCTTCCTTCCCATCTCCACTATCTTAGATCCTACAAACTTCTAACAAATTCCTCTAGATAGTCTAAGAGATGTTCTTTTATCTGCGACGTATAACCTGACCTTCAAAATGCCATCTTCGTACTCAAAATGCAAATCTGAAACCGACTCCGTCAAAAATCTCTCAAGTTCTTGAAAAATTGACCCCTAAATAATCTAAAACTGCCATAACTTTCTCATATGAATTCCGTTTTGTATTTAAATCTCACAGTATCTTTATCTCATAATTGCACATCGCCATGCCAAATTTCACGCTACATTGGCTTTGCAAAACATAAATAGCGCCCTCTAAAGTTCTGGGAATTGGCTGTCTTTCTGTGGCCGTATTTCCATTATGGCTTGGCAGACCCGTACCCTTTTTTGGATTTAGATACTTGAAGATATGCCCTTTCCAGCCATATACAACATTATATACCCTAACACTGACCGACTTTGAGAAAAATGCCCTCCAAATTCGCCATTTTCAAGAAAATTCCAAAATAACTTCAACTTGCTCTAAAATGGCGATCTTTATACCTACATCAATGAAACTTGGCACACATATGTATCCATATACGTGACAACTGTCTGCCAAGTTAAATAAATTGTAATGCCCTCGTTGCAAAGTTAACGCCAAAAATGATGAATTTGCTATGCATTACGTAATAGCGCCTTTAATGCGTGTAGTACATTGCGTGCAGATGACAATGGTGTCAAACTGACCGCAATGAAGTGCCCTTTCGAATGATACCAAGTATGGTATATGTTTACATAGAAAATTGTGAGTAAATCGCATTTGAACAAGGGTCGATCACTATACGAATTCCGCCCGATTATAACACTTATCGGCCATGACGTCATTTTTTCAGACTACTTTTCGCCCCCTAAACATCTTTTTTTTTCCTTGAAAATTTGCAATGACATTCCGAGATGCAATACGCAGGGCACCTCGTGGCCGGATTTTTTGAAATTGGTCAAGGGGGCCATTTAAGACGCCATTTTGTCCTTTAAATCTATTTTACATCACATGTTTCGATAGGATTATCATAGAAAAAAAAAGAGTAGTTTACAATAACGACCATGAAATTCTCTTTCCAATGATACCATATACGGCCCATAAAGAGACATAAAGAGAGAGAGAAAAAACAATTTAACTCCGGTCATAATACAGATCCTGTATGTTTTCCGCCCATGCATTACACGCATTGTCTATGGGGCAAATCGGGTTCACGCTTTTGACCCCTAGAACGATCTTGATTGCAATGACGCCGCATGCAACTAATCCCATTTGTTTTTGCACGCAGTGCTTGCGAGCCCTTTCTAGGTTCTTTCCCCTATCCCAATTTCTTTCAAACATCGTAGGCATAGTCACTACCATCCCATCAAGGTCACTGTTGAGGCCTTTCTTTCGCCCTACCTGTCTCCAATATTACAGAAGCTAAAGACTTCGTACAAATTGCTCTGGATAGTCCGAGAGAAGCTCTTTCGTTCGACACGTAGAAACACGGCGTCATTGCACGCACATCGTTGTTACACGATTGCATTTCTAGTCATTTATTATACATTTATGCACCGATTGGTACGTTTTATGATACACAAGTGGAAGTATTCTTCTCGAGAGGGCAAACAATTATCCATATATTCATGAAGCACCTCCATCCATGATTTTGAAAGTGATTATTCTAAAAGCCCCACTGTATTACTTGTAGCTACTTGCTCCCTCTATATAGAAAACAATGCCTAAGCGGTGCCCGTTGGTCCCCCATGATCCTTTTTTTCTAATGTTAATTACGAGCTGATTTGATGAGATAGCCACCTGTTAGTGACCATGCTGGGTGGTCTAATCCCTCCAGGCCAAACTAGTACAGAAGGTATTTAAAGGAAAGTGGTACGTGCAATAAGTCACAATGAGACACACAATGAACTCAACAAATCTCGCTCATTATCCTACTGTGACTAATGCAATCACAAACATGTATTATTTGTATCATAGCAATAAACATCAAATTAGTCATAAATTTGAATCAATCACAATTGCTGATAAAACGGGGCCCTGGAAGGGGGCAAAAGAGGCATAATAATGTATTAGTGGAAGCAAGATACATTTTAATACAAACATTTAGTGCATTTACATGTTTGCATGGGCCTTTATTCGCAAACTTTTGACTTTTGGACTGTAACCGAACAAGCAAATAACTTCGGATTATGAGCAAACACATAGCATGTCATTATAAACTTATCTTTCATAGTACTTTGATCTCTCTTTCTCTAACCCTTTCTTCTTACAGGACAACGAGCTGAAGCTACGCCATAACGCACGAGCAATCAAGTAACTGCAGTTAAACATGCTGTAAAAGCCATTTGTGTAGAAAGACTACATGTAATTGTTTTTGTTTTAAAGGAATTTTAAAGGAAATTTTTTAAAGAAAAACAAATTCTAAGAGAAGAGGCATAAATATTCGCTTCTGAATGATGAACGCCTGTAAGCCAAAACAACAACAACAACATGTTTCCCTTCAAAAGGTTTTCTCTTTGAAAGATGTACTAAAGGTACCTTATAAACAAAGACCAATCTGCCTCATAAAGACCTCTTCTCTTGTCTTTATACACAGGTTACACTGTACATGTCATATTCCTCAGTGCCAACATCCTTGATCTTCATTCTCTAGTGAGAAGAATAAACAGCATTAAAAAAAAAAACCTACTAGTAGTTCCAAATGAACATAAAGTGAACTTAGTTATTTATAGGGTACAAAATCCTTCCATTAGCCTACATTTGCTACTGTTTCTTGATCGAATCATTAACAGCACCAACAATGATAACAATGATGACATTAAATTTTACAGTCTACTAAACTTTAATTCAAATAAGCACTATACTACATGTACAAATATGAACTTAACTTGGAGTTAAATTTGTTATAATATAAACAAAACTATCAGGGGAAAAAAAAGCGTTTTGGGATATGCCTTATGCTCAAGAAGAAAACAATATTTCGGTTGCCCGTGGGTGTACCTACCAGGAACATTTATTTTGTGTTTTAATTTATTTGGTCTAAGTACTAGATAATGGATGATGAAAACGTGACTGTATGATATTGATAACATCTGTTATTGTTAGAAAGAAAGATGGGATTTGAGCCAGAAGACTTAAAGGCCCACTGCACTACTGGTAGCTACTTGCGCCCTCTATATAACAAACGATGCCTAATCGGTGACCATTGGTCCCCCATGATCCTCTTTTTCCTATGTTAACTGAGAGCTGAGTTGATGAGATAACCACCTGTCCAGTGACCTTGCAGAGCGGTCTAATCCCTCCTGTAAACTACGGCAGATAAGCTTTTAAAGGGATGTGTTTAACAAAATGAAATCAGTTGTAACATTAAAACAAATAACCCCATCCGACCAAAGACAATATTACCCCCCCCCCCACTCCACCATGCGACACACACACACCACCCAACCACACTTCCACACATATACCACATACTGTTCCAAGCCTCCTCAAAATAACAAAAATTACAGAGCGACAGAAAAATAGAAATAATCTTCTTTTTTTCTTAAGTAAAAAAAAAATCATTTAAACAAGGCGTCAATAGCCTCCCCTCTTCCCCACACACACACACCCCCCAGCGCAATCCTGCAGCAAGTATAAGGGCAGTGTACACCTATCACCTTTCTAGCTATGCAGTCCCCCCAAGTAGATATATGCACGCTTGTCGATCGGTCCCAATGGGGTCTGAAGCGAAGAATGCGACGAAAAGGCAGGGCATCAATTTGAACCCGCCAGGCAGAGTGACAACGTGAACCCGCTGCAAGTGACCTACTTCTCTCGCAGACGTAGGCTCGTCTGGACGGACGCCATTGTGTGATGACGTCTGATCAATGTACCGAAGGGTTTGATATGTGTGTATATTAAGGTCATCAGTGAGGGAGAGATACTGGACAATGACCGGACAAGTGTCTGCAAGGGCCCATATGGTTGAGAGAATAAGAAGGAATGAAAACATAAAGTGAAAGAGAAAGAAAAAGAGGGAGAGAGAGAGAGAGCTAGAGAAAATATACACATGTACATACATATGTATGTACATTACATGTAATTTGGACAATATATATAGGCCTACATGTAAATGCATAATGACAGCTAAGGCATGCATGAGCAAGATGGTTGGAAGAATAGAGACACATCTAAAGTGAATGTCAGAGAGAGAGACAGAGTGAACGAAGAGAGAGAGAGAGAGAGAGAAGGAGAAGTAAGAAAGAGATAAGATGCATCATGTGGACATAAACACAGAGTGACAGTTATACTGTTTTCACACTGGCAATATTTTGCTTAACCCCGTACTATAGGTGGGGTTAAGGGGGGGTCTTAGCCCCACCTATAGTACGGGGTTAAGCCTATTCCACTTTATGTTCGGACTGGTTTTTACCAAAGTGGGCTAAAGTTGGCTAACCCCACCTATAGTACGGGGTTAACTAACCCTGCAAAATAGCAGGGCTAACTCCGCAATTGTGGTGCTAACTCCTGCTTACCCCGCAATTGCGGTGCTAAGCAAATGAATGAAAACAGAAACAAAAAATAGTCCGGTACTACGCAATGGAGCCTATCGCAGCTGGCCAGATGCGAAGTATGTCCAATCATAACATTCACGATATCCGGGGTTAACGAAATGCAGTGAGAACAGCGGGAATTTTCTTATTCCGGAATAGGCGCTAGTACGGGACTAAAAACAGCGTGTGTGAAAAGCCCAAAAAATAGTCTGGGGTTAAGGATAGTACGGGGCTAAGCAAAGTACGGGGTTAAGCAAAACCAGTGTGAAAAGAGTATTAGGGTATGAGAGAAAGAGTTAAGGGAGAATGAAAGGGAAAGAAGATATATTAAATTGACTGGCAGGAAGAGAGAGAGAGAGAGAGGAAGAGAGAGGAAGGGTCCGAGGGAGGGAGAGTGAGAGAGAGATAGAGACAGAGCCAGAGAGAGGATACATAATAGATGATGTAAAAATAGAAGGGAAAGAGATAGGCTAACAGAGAGAGAGAGAGAGAGAGAGAGAGAGAGAAAGAGAGAGAGAGAGAGAGAAGGGAGAGAAATATGATAACATTTTGTAACAAGGGTAAAAGAATTTGTCAGTTTTAAAATTAAAGGAAATAAAAAGAAGAAAAAAATCTTCACCAATAAAAACTAGGAGGATGGGTTGGAGGTAGAAAATGGAATATAAGCTTTGAGGATAGAGATCAAAGGTGGCTAAAGCTTATATGTGGATTAATATACATGTAAATACATTCTGACTACTTCAGAATTAATGGATCAAAGTTACATCTCAGTCTTAATCAAAAAAGACGACAAAAGATCAATATTGAACTTGGCCTTTTTGAAGGATTAAGGGACTTCCGAGGAATGACTAAATGTCACCTGGAAACATTTGCCCTCTCTGATAATTGATGTGGATTTCTAAAAAGTCTATCTATTGGATTATAATTCTAATCATACCAATCAAAAGAGAACAGTTACATAAAGAGAAAGAAAGAGAGAGAGAAAGAGAAAGAGAGAGAAAGAGAAAGAGGGAGGGGGAAGAGAGGGAGAGAGAGGGAGAGAGAGAGAGAGATCAGACAGAGATCAGAAGAAATAAAAGAGAGAAAAGGGGGAAACCCCTTTCTGTAACAACCATAGTGCACACAGCACACTAGTTTGCAGGCGGAGACCCTTGTATGTCGTAGTATATAGCAGTGTCTGAATTTAGAGACTATGCTGACTACACAGTCTAGTGCACAACATAGGCTCTGTACTTTAGCTGCTCCTGACTTTAATAGCCAGAGACACTGACGGAGCTAGGCTCTACTCAAGACTTCATGGAATTATGTTTAAGTGTCAAATTAGGGCCTGTCCCTCTAGACTAGCAGTGCACTGTCTCACTTGCAGGTTGGGTTGAATGCAAATCTATGTAATTCACACCTACACATGTAATGTACATTATGTAAAGAACCTAACACTCTTTCAGCATGATATCCAGGGGTGATACTAAGAGTTTAAAAAAAAAAGAGGTTTTAGAAATCCAGATGAAGCGAAGTGCCATGCGTTTGCAAGAGGCTTTAAAGCAAGTCATAAAAAACTTAAATAGCAGTGTAAGATAATCGCACTCATACAACATCATACAACATTCTAAATAAGAGCTCCTCCAAACATAAATTCATCTTGTTAAACTGCAAACTGGTGACATTCAATTACAAATTACCTATTGAAACGAGAAAAAAAATTCTGAAAGTTAAGCATTTGATCTCACTGTGAAATCTTTACCTCCTAACAAACTATACATAGATGAACTTTCATGATCGTATCACCAACATTTTATTGCTAAAGAATATGACAAGTAGCCAAGAAATACACAGGTTCAAAAATACCTTTATTCTGTCATTCCATGAAGGAATATATGAAATGCAAAAAATAATTCCACATTAGCCCCATTTTCATTAGACGCCAGTTGGAAAATAACCCACTAATTTCAGACTCGGGATAATTTCCCAAAGTTCAAAATTGCGTTTTCACCAGACCTATACGCTCATCACAAACTAGCGCATATTAGCCCGCTATTACCCAAAAAGTGGGCTATTTTGGAAACAAGACCAAGATTTCTCAGCTCAGGATATTTTTTCGACCAAATAAGCCCGCTTATTGCAACTGCGTGCTGATGAAGTCGCAAATTAGCTGGATAATTTGTGATTGGGATAGTTAAAATAGCGGGATATTCGGCAATCTCGAGCTGATGATGACAGTCCTAGAGTGCCCAGCTTGCCCCAAATTCACAAGAGTTCATAGCCTCGGGATTTTTGGCAAAGCTCAAATGCGAGGTCTCTAGCCTTTCAGAGAGATGATTTATGATGATAAAGAATTCATACAGAATTTTTTGATGATCCAACATTATCACAAGCAATGCTTTTCCACAAGCTCAAATATCTTACTATAATAAAAACATAAAATTACAATTCACTCCTCTACTCTAATGTCAGTGAATTTGATTTTAAAAAGTCTCTCTTTCTTTCTCTCTTTCTTTTCCTTTTTCTTACTCTTTTCCTTTCAAACTCTTTCCACTTGCTCTACAAAAAATAATTAAACATGTAGTTACATAGTTCTCATGCCGTCATTTCATGCATTTCTGGGCCCCGTTTCATACAAAATTGTTATCAATTTTAAAAAATTCTAAATTTCTATGATAAACGTGCTCTCGGCCAATCTAATGCCAAGATTAAAGTGACATGTTATTGATAACAAGTTTTATGGAACAGGGCCCTGTATTCCATTTCCCCCCTCCTCCCTTTCTCTCCATTTCCATAATGTGAATAGTTTGTTTACCCCTCACTATTACTCTTTTCACACTGGTTTTGCTTAACCCCGTACTTTGCTTAGCCCCGTACTATCCTTAACCCCGGACTATTTTTTTTGGCTTTTCACACACGCTATTTTTAGTCCCATACTAGCGCCTATTCCGGAATAAGAAAATTCACGCTGTTCTCACTGCAATTCGTTAACCCCGGATATCGTTAATGTTATGATTGGACATACTTCGCATCTGGCCAGCTGCGATACGCTCCATTGCGTAGTACCGGACTATTTTTCGTTTCTGTTCTCATTCATTTGCTTGGCACCGCAATTGCGGGGTTAGCAGGAGTTAGCACCACAATTGCGGAGTTAGCCCTGCTATTTTGCAGGGTTAGTTAACCCTGTACTATAGGTGGGGTTAGCCAACTTTAGCCCACTTTGGTAAAAGCCAGTCTGAACAGAAAGTGGAATAGGCTTAACCCCGTACTATAGGTGGGGCTAAGACCCCCCCCCCCCCCTTAACCCCACCTATAGTACGGGGTTAAGCAAAATATTGCCAGTGTGAAAAGCATATATGATACTAGTACTTAACATTATAAGGCTAAAGTACATAGACATGTTTGTCTTAAATCCCCACCGCACTAGTTTGGCCAGGAGGGATTAGACCCTGCAAGGTCACTGACAGGTGGTTATCTCATCAAATCAGCTCTCAATTAACATAAGAAAAAGGGGATCATGGGGGACCAACGAGTACCGCTTAGGAATTGTTAGCTATATAGAGGGGCGCAAGTAGCTACAAGTAGTGCAGTCCCGCTTTATTAGGATACTAATCACCTGATCTGTTCGCATCTTCTGCTTAACAATTTTTTTTTTTTTTTGGGGGGGGGTACATGTTTCTTTATACAGGTTTTTATATTTCCTCTAGTACTAGTAGCAATGCCCGATAGCGACTACTGAGGGAGCATAAACTTGACCCCAAATGCCACCATACCTCCTTCCTTAGCTTCCCAGGGTAGCAGTCATGGCCCAGTGTATAATAGTCTCCATTTACAGACGCTATATTTCAAGGATGAGAAAGTATTGCGTACAGTTCATCAACCATCATCAGTCACCCATCACCCATCACAAATATTAAAACTGTTTTTAGTAGTAGTACTAGTAGTGGTAGTGGTGGTAGTGGTAGTGGTAGTGGTAGTGGTGGTAGTAGGGGTAGTGGTAGCAGTAGCAGTAGCAGTAGCATCAGTAGTAGTAGTAGTAGTAGTAGTAGTAGTAGTAGTAGTCGTAGTCGTAGTCGTAGTCGTAGTAGTAGTAGTAGTAGTAGTAGAAGTAGAAGTAGTAATAGTAGTAGTAGTAGTAGTAGAAGTGGTAGTAGTAGTGGTAGTAGTATCATTA
>NW_022145603.1:23654766-23659766 GCF_000002235.5 Strongylocentrotus purpuratus | reverse complement strand
TATATCATTTTTCATTACTGAATACATAATATGCCACATTGGGTTCTACCAGTGGGAGAGCTAGTTTGCAAGTTCAGACTCTTGTCAGTCACTGTGCCTGACAGTATCTGCAAAGTGAAACTAGGCTGACAGCATACTGCATATTAGCTCTGTACTTTAACCACTGACTACCAGAGACTGACAGAGCTACATGTACGCTCTGCTCAAGGCTTAAGCTGCTCGCTTCTTTTTTTCTGAATAAAGCCATCCTAGTATGCATATTAATATGAATATTTGCATTGGAACGGTGAGGTGGAGATCAAATTCAATATTAAATCGGCCAGATTCTGGACTAAATTAACCAGAATGTTGCAATGATTACGGACAAGTTACGACCTGTGTTCATTTAAGCCTCCTGATTTTGTTGCAATGTCAATTATTCAAAGTAAACTTAGCTTTGCATTTGTAATTTTTGTATGAAATCTCATATTTGATAAATTATCGCATCAGCGACAGGATGGCTATATCACAGAAAAAAAGACGCTAGCTGCTCACTACCAGAGACTGACAGAACTAGGCTCTGCTCAAGGTTTTAGGAGTCGTGGTAAAGTTTCATATGAGAGTCTTTGCCCGCAGACTACATGTATATGAGAGTCAAGGCCAATGCTCATCATTTTCCCTTCTCGCTTCCCATTCACTTGTGCTGTTAATGTGTTTGCATACAAAATTATGTTACTGCAGTAACTAATGTATTAGATGTTTTACCCAATGGTGCGGATGCATTCATACGGAAGGGTAATATAAGAAACCAGTCACGATTCTAAATTTACTACCTAAATACTACCAAGGGGATAAAAGATTGGAACATCTCCAGAAATAAAAAGAGGTTACTCGTTAGAAGGGTGAAGATTCCTCACATGAATGTGCAGATAATGTAACTGCCAGAGGCAAAAGGCAAAGCAAACACCAGGGGCCCGTTTCACAAACCCTTTTTCAATGACAAATGACAACAATCAGTGCCAAATCTGCTGATAACAAATCAGAAGCAAGGATTTCGGTAGCTTATAACACAAACTGTCATTTGTCACTGATGACAAGTGTTGTGAAATGCCCCTTGATACTTAATTTAACATGAAATTATTATGGCATTAGGGGTTTAAAGCGATATTGAACTGATGGACTTTCTGCCCTAGCATACTGTTTATCACACAGTACCATCTCATGGTCAACTTGCCAACAGTGTGTAACCCGATACCTAATTTCCACTTTGCAGACAGAGGACTCGATACAAGAACCAAAAGCGCAGCAAGTTACGGGACCATAGAGGTTGCTGGTAAGAAGGGTCAAGATACCTCACATGAATACTGTGCAGATAAAGTGACTTCCAAAGCATTTAACCTGATCTTACAAAAACATGAAATTATTATGGCATTAGGGGTTTAAAGCGATACTGAACTGATGGAATTTCTGCCCTAGCGTACAGTTTATTGCACAGCGCCATCTCATGGTCAATACTGAATTACGGTACGATACTGCTACAGCTGACCTGAGATGGCGCTAGGGGTAGTGCTTCTAGTACAGTCTTGCTTTAAATGATCAATGCACACCGACTCAGATTATTTTTTTGAATGAAAAAAACCTGCAGTGCAGCACTGAAGTATATGCTTGGCTGGTTCATTAAATTCCACTTCACCGAATCTGACTCAGCCTCAACACATTTATGGACATATTCATAAATGTGCATAAATATAATTATCTGTAATATAATGTTTATTTAAAAACTGATAGATCTACTGTACATGGAAGTGCATTGAATGATTCACAAGCTAGTTTGTTATCCTTCCTGCAAATTAATTAAACTTTTCAGAGATTTGTTGCTGAAATTCCAAATTTCAAAATACAATGTATTGCATGGATCATTCTCAATTTGAACAAGGAGCCTGGGAAACAAGACTAGTATACAATACTTCACTAACAAAAATCCTAACAGAAGAGGCGTAAATATTCACTCCTGAATGATAAACACCTACCTACAAGCTAAACAACAACAACTATTATTAAATGCAATTTGTTCAAATTGAGTTGGGACACAAGACAACATGTATGCTCTAATGTTTATCAATTTTCCATTTACAAATTTGTTCAAGTTGACCATAGTACCTGGGACACAGGGCTAGGCTCCAATCCAACTCCCATTTTCTATTGCCAAGTTTGCTTGATTTGAACATGGTGCCTGGTACGCAAGACTAGCATCCAGTGCTACTCCATTTTCTAATGCTCAGTTTGTTTGATTAAAACATGGTGCCTGGTATGCAAGACTAGCATCCAGTGCATCTCTATTTTGAAGTTTTTGAAGAGGAGGTCAATCTTTCAGGTTATCATTAGGCTGGGCTGCCCAGGTTGAAATGGGTCACTGCTTTGACCCGACCCGACCTCCGAGACGGCCATTATATACATGTACTAGCTGGGTGAGGCATTGCTCCAAGGGACAAGACGAGGCCGGAATGCTTTATATTCCTCACAACAATACAGATATCGGTGTCCAGAGCCCCGATGGACTTCACAAATAGCCACAGTATAATAGACCATTCCAGAATTTTGCATTGAATCCAATGACACAATACAGCTACATTATCTGATGTATCAGTGTCCATCAGAGTCCAAAATTAAAGTAAAGCAGTTTCAATAACCTTTTCAAATGTCTAACCATTACAATGGTATATTATATTTAATATTCTGGAGGTGATTTCTGTCGATTTAGGCGCCAATGGTGCAAATGGACTCTACAAATAGCCACAGTATTACAGATCATTCCAGAAATTTTGCATTGAATCCAATGACCAGTGCTATAACACACTGCTGTCTGTATGGTATTTTGATCAGTCCCCAGTAACTTGGATGTCATAATGAAAATTACAAACACAGACGTGATTCTGTCATCAAATTTCATCAAAACTCATCAAATATTAAGATCATGCACTAGCCTTCATGAATAACTAATACTTTCATATCTGAAACAAAGCTTGAATGAATTTGAAAAACATGTGTGACTTGACTACATGTACATCATACGAACATGAACTGCTGCAATCACGCATCATGCATAATTTACCATTAAAAAATACTTGTTTTGTGTCCATACAGTGTGTACATGATTCTTTGTGAAATATCGGGTGCTGTTAAAGGTGTACGTTATACATATTTTATCTGGACAGCAAGATCAACATTCACTTAAAAATGTGTTACTTATTTAACTATTTCAGAGGTATGTATACAGTCATTCACATTGATTGTGATTTTACAAGCTGTACTCACTGTTTTAATATCTTCCTGAGATAGTAATGGGAGAAAACCTTTCAACAACAGCTGCTGAAATAGTAGCAAAACACATCATACATGTAACAACTCAATTATTCATACCCTTACCAAGTCTTGCAATTGTTAAAGTTTGTAAAAAAATGTATTTGTCCTTATTTATGTTTCCTGAGAATGTGACATGTTAAAGCTCACATTTCAAAGTATTCAACAAATGCCCTAATTCAACCAATCCACCTTTCATTCTTGGGTTACGAAAAAAAAAAAATATCAAATTTATAAGGGTTATGAATAATTTAGTTGTTATTGAACACTGTTTATATTTACTTCAACTGAAGTCAAAGTTACATTAAAAATCATACAGATCTAATGAAATAACTAAGTTTTTCTTTTCTTTTCTAAATCAACATAATAATGATAATAGTTGGTTGTTATAAAGCGCTCATGTCTATCAGACTTGACACTCCTGGCGCTCCGCAACTATTACCCCGGCTTTAGCATGGCTGCCATTATGGCGCTCTAACATTTCAATGAGTTAATATAAGATACATGTATGTTTCTCTCGCTCTGGTGGTGATCTAATAATTGCTTTGAAGACAACTGTTCAGGGCAATGTTTCATCGAATACAGGTACAATTAGAATGAAGGTTGCAAATAATGTTTGGATTAATTTTTAGGGTTTTCTTTGCTCATTATTCAGCTGCTATACAATTTATATACTTTCTAACAGAACTGGTTGACTGATTTTCAATTACCTGTTTTCTTGTACATTCAACGAAAGTTTCCTTAGGTTATTACAAGAATATAGCACCATCACATAGACTTACAAGAAATCACTTTAGGTAAATTTCAATAGCCTAAATCAACAGAAATCACCTACAGAATATTAAAGGATTTCATCATTGTCATGGTCTCACTTTTCAAAAAACGTTATTGAAACTGCTTTACTTTAATTTTGTAGAAAGTCTTTACAATCATGTAAGTTTTTTATGATTCCATGAGAATTTTTATTCTTTTTTTTTTCTTTTTCCTGTTTTTTGTAGTTGTTGTTGTTGTGTTGTTGTTGTTGTTTTTTGTTTGTTTGTTGTTTTTTTTTTTTTGGGGGGGGGTGTTTTGTTTTGTTTTGTTTCATTTGTTGTTATAGAATCAGGCAGTCTACATCAGTTATATAAGGCCTTAAAAACACTTTTTTTGTGCAGTTTGTAGTTGTAAGACTGTTTTTTCTAATTATATGTATTTATGTAATTTTTATTTTCATTCACTGTAAGCGCTTTGGGCCTTATGGGAAAAGCGTGGTATAAGCAATAATAATAATAATAATAATAATAATAATTACCAACTCTCAAGATCCCCTCTACAAAATAATTCACGACCTTTAATGACCTTCATGACCTTTGTGACCTTGATGTAATGAAGAGATGACTCTCGCTGTTTTAAAGGAAATCACCCTCTCTAAGATATCACGACTCCCTTGTCCCTTAATCCTAACACGTTAATTGAAAGGGCCAACACTCTGTCTCAAAGCTTCTCATCACCCCCACTAACCCATTTACACTTCACCTCATGTCTATGATAAGCTCCACAATATCAGAACTATCTTGGTAAGGAAATCAACAATTCATATACCAAATAATGATATATTAACTTATGCATGGAGCTAGCTTTAAAAAAATTCAACATCAAATTCAAGTTTATTGATACAAATC